>NC_041225.1:22662527-22761799 GCF_002837175.3 Physeter macrocephalus
AGGCCACGGCAGTGAGAGGCCCGCGTACCGAAAAAAAAAAAAAAAAAAAAAAAAAAGATGGTGAACTTAATCCATAAATGTGTGTGTGTTCTGACTGTCCACCGACCAGCTGTTCCCCGTCTCTCTCCCTCTGCTTGCGCCTCCCTACTCCCTGACACACAACAGTATTGAAATTCGGCCAATTAATACCCTACAGTGGCTTCTAGTGTTCAGGTGAGAGGAGGTTCACGCATCTCTCACCTTAACTCAAAAACTTGAAATGATAAAGCTTAGTGAAGAAGGCATGTCGGAAGCCAAGGCAGGCTGAAAGCTAGGGTTCTTGTGCCAGACGGTTAGCCAAGTTGTGTATGCAGAGGAAAAGTCCTTGAAGGAAATTAAAAGTGCTGCCCCAGCGAACACACACAGACATAAGAAAGCAAACAGCCCTATTGCTGATGTGGAGAAAGTTGTAGTGTCTGGATAGAAAATTCTAACAGTCACAACAGTCCCTTAAGCCAAAGCCTACTCCAGTGCAAGGCCCTAACTCTCTTTAATTCTGTGAAGGCTGGGAGAGGTGAAGAAGCTGTAGAAGAGAAGTTTGAAGCCAGCAGGTATTAATTCATGAGGTTTAAGGAAAGAAGCCGCCTCCATAACATAAAAGTACAAGGTGAGGACTTCCCTGGCGGTCCAGTGGTTAAGACTCCACGCTTCCAATGCGGGGGGCACGGTTTGATTCCTGCTCGGGGAAATAAGATCCCACATGCCACGCAGCGAGGCCGAAAGATCTTAAAAAATAATAAAAAATTAAAAGTGCAAGGTGAAGCGGCAAGTGCTGATGTAGAAGCTGCAGCAAGTTATCCAAAAGATCTAGCTAAGTAATTAATAAAGGTGGCTACAGTAAACAACAGATTTTAAGTGTAGATGAAACAGCCTTCTAGTGGAAAAAGATGCCATCTAGGACTTTCATAGCTAAAGAAGAGAACTCAGTTCCTGAATTCAAAGCTTCAAAGGACAGGCTGACCTTCTCGTTAGGGGCTAATGCAGCTGGTGACCTTAAGTTGAAGCCGGTGCTCACTTACCATTCCGAACATCCTAGGGCCTTTAAGAATTACGCTAAATCCACTCTGCCTGTGTTCTGTAAGTGCAACAAGAAAGTCTGTATGAACAACATGCTTTACTGGATATTTTAAGCCCAGCGTTGAGACCTACTGCTCAGAAAAAAAAGCTTCCTTTCAAAATATGACTGCTCGTTGACAATGCACCTGGTCACCCCAGAGCTCTGACGGGGATGGACAATGAGATGAATGCTGTCTTCAGGCTGCTGACACAGCATCCATTCTGCAGCCCGTGGATCAAGGAGGAATTTCGGCTTTCAAGTCTTATTATTTAAGAAATACACTTCGTAAGGCTATATAGCTGCCAGAGACGGTGATTCCTCTGATGGATCTGGGCAAAGTCAATTGAAAACCTTCTGGAAAGGATTCATCGTTCCAGATGCCGTTAAGAACATTTGTGATTCACGGGAAGAGGTCAAAATATCAACATTAACAGGAGTTTGGAAGAATTTGATTCCAGCCCTCATGGACGACTTGGAGGGGTTCAAGACCTCAGTGAAGGAAGTAACTGCAGATGTGGTGGAAACAGCAAGAGAACTAGAGTTAGCAGTGGAGCCTGCAGATGGGACTGAATTGCTGCCATCTCATGAGAAAACTAACGGATGAGGGGTTGCTTCTTACGGATGAACAGAGAAAGTGGTTTCCTGAGTTGGAATCTACTCCTGATGAAGATGCTGTGAAGATTGTTGAAGTGACAACAAAGGATTTAGAAGATTCCGTAAACTTAGCTGATGAGGCAGCAGCAGGGTTTGAGAGGATTGACTCTAATTTTGAAAGAAGTCCTACTGGGGGGAAGATGCTATCAAACAGCATTGAAGGCTGCAGAGAAATCGCTCACGAAAGGAAGAGTCGTCATTCGATGTGGCAGAGACTTCACTGCTGCCGCCCCCTGACCAGTCAGCAGCCATCAGCACCGAGGCCAGACCCTCCCGCAGCAAAACGATCAGGCTCGCTGAAGGCTCAGGTGATGGTTAGCAATTTTTAGCAATAAAGTATTTTCTAATTAAGGTACGTGCATTTTTTAGACATAATGCTACGCTTAGTAGACTAAAGTATAGCATAAACATAACTTTTATAGGCACTGGAAAACCAAATATTTTGTGACTCGCTTTATCGCGATATTCACTGCACTGCGGCGGTCTGGAACCGAACCCACAGTATCTCCCACGTCTGCCTGTATATTGCAGAGTGATCACCATGATAAGTCTGGTTCACATCTGTCACCATACATAGTTACCAGAAAAATTAGTTTTCTTGTGATGAGGATAACTCGAGTCCTCTTATGAAAGGTGGATTGCTGGAAAAGACCAGAAGCCGAGTCCTAGGACTCGGCAGCGGTGTCTTGCAGGGAGGGAAGGAAGATTCCTGCAGACAGGAGGCCGGACACCCCTGCTTCCTCCTCCAGCCACTGCCCCTGGGATAGACTGGCTCCCCTTTGACTGCGAGTTGCTATTTCAAAACATACATTTACCTCAGTGTTTTGAGTATTAATAAACTCTCTAAATGCTAGTTTTCAAAAAAAGGAAACAAGCAGAGAGAATTTAACTCAAAATAGTGGAAGACCACTATTAAGAGACTAAGAAGCAAACCCAACGCGTTTGGGACGGGGCGTTCCATCCTGAGACTGAGGTGCCGGGGGGCGGGGTGGGAGCGGATGAGAGCGTGTGGGTGGCCCCCAGAGCAGGCGCCGCGCGGGCCACGGGCTGGCTACGGGCTTGGCCAGGGCGGCCCTCTCTCCCCTTCCCTGCCTTCCCCACCCTGGCAGGACACGCAGGCTGACTTTAGCCAGCACGTTTCTGTCAACAGCATCCAGGTGCGCTGTGGCCTGCGGGGTGACCCAGGCTGCCGCGGTGTCAGGGGGACCACCGTGGTCGTAAACAGTCAGCCTCCACGCCGTGGAGTGTGAGGGTTCCAGTGGAATCGCTGGATCACGTAAACTCCATCTTCTTCTTTTTTTTTTTTTTTTTTTTTTTAATAAATTTATTTTATTTATTTATTTATTTTTGGCTGCGTTGGGTCTTCATTGCTGTGCCCGGGCTCTCTCTAGTTGCAGTGCACGGGCTTCTCATTGCGGTGGCTTCCCTTGTTGCGGAGCACGGGCTCTAGGCGCGCGGGCTTCAGTAGTTGTGGCACGAGGGCTCAGTAATTGTGTCTCGCGGGCTCTAGAGCGCAGGCTCAGTAGCTGTGGCGCACGGGCTCAGTTGCTCCACGGCCTGTGGGATCTTCCCGGACCAGGGCTCGAACCGGTGCCCCCTGCGTTGGCAGGCGGATTCTTAACCACTGCGCCACCAGGGAAGTCCCAATTCCATCTTCTTAGACCTCACGTACCGTCAAGAGGATGGAGGGGAAATATTCAGCTATGTTCTCTTTTCAATAGGCTGATAACTAAGAAGATTCAAGGCTGCTTTTCTGTTGTTCTAACCAGCGCTGTAGCATTCAGAGTCAAAGTGAGTTTACCAAATGCCGAAAGAAAACAACCCACCCATAATCTTACCGTTATCCACAACCAACAGCTAGTAGCATTTTTAGGAATTCTAGTATGTATATTTTCACGTGAAAGCATATTTTACATCATGGTAATTAGAACATACATACCATTTAAAAACTGATTTCTATTTACTATCATATAACCACTTTGAGCTTCATAATCATCATTTTAATGACCTCAGAATATTCCATCCATCGAGCATATGTTTCCCAATTTACTTAACTAGTTTCCATACCGTTAGCCATGTGTGCTTTTAAAAAATAATACCGTAAATAATGTACCACCAGCATATTTGCTTTTTCTTTCATTTGTCCTTAGGGTCAATTCCCACAACTAACTTTATCAAGTCAGTGGCACAAATTGACTTTATACCGGTAGCCAGTGACTCCGCAGAGCCTCTGCCATTTCCGGGGTGCGTGTGCCAGCCCCACGGCCAAGATCAGCACCGAGCATTTCCCTTTTCAAGAGCTCCAGCTTTTCCAGGGTCTCTGCCCGGTGGACTACTGCCCCTGTGTGTTCTCAGGTGTCCCCCTCTGCTGGGGGGTGAGTCTTGTCTGGTCACCCGTCCTCCGGCCTCCCAGGCCTGGGATGCCTGCACAGTTCCTTCCCTCGGTGGGGTTGTGCCTGCCGTCCCAGGGCCCCTCACCAGCCCCTGCCGTCTCCCCCTCATTCCGGCACCCGTCCACACCCTTGCGTACCCCACATCCACTCCACTCCGCCAGGCCCGGCCCAGGGCCGTTCCTCCACATTGACCGACCGGCTCTTGCCAGGGTCACCCGTACTGTTAACTGCAGAGGTCAGGGACATCTTTCAGGCCCCTTTCATTTGGTCTCTGTGAGGCACTGGACCCCATCCTTCTGGAAACTTTCTCGCCGCCTTGGATTCCACATCCTCCTACCCTCTGACACTTCTCTGTAAGTGTCCTCTCTCTCCTCTTCGTTGACCCAGCTCCTAACCACTGGCGTCCCCCGAACAGAACACATGGCTCACGGGGCAACGCGATGGCGCCTCACCCCCTCTCTCCGGGCTGTCGTGTCGGTTCTAAAAATTGGCAAACCCAAGTGTGCCCTCTACCCGGCTTTGAGGCTCCCCGGTCCCTGGGTGTCAGTCTCTCCCTTTTATTCTAGACACACAACCCATGAACAAGCCCATCTGCTTCTAAGATTCTAACCCTGCCCACGCTGACAAGTGCCCGGTCTGTGCCCGCAACGAGGTCTTTCCTTTGAGTTTGTCTCTCATATAACTGCCTCTGTCTGAGCGCCCCATAACACCTCAGGTTCAGCAGGTACCGAATAGAATCGTTGTCCACTGTCCCCGCCCTACCCTCCCTTCACGTCTACCCATGTTCTCTTAGTGATGACACCTCTCTCCAGTACGCAGTCAAGTTCAAAAGCTGTCCACCACTTCAGCCCCCTTCCCCTTCCTCACTGCCGTGGTCAGTCACTCACGGGGAGCTTGTCCGTCCCACCCCGAGACTCTCAAACCTCTCCCCTCACGACCATCCTTCTCTGCTGCCTGAGTTCACAGCCCTTGTCAGCCCCTGCCTGGATAATTCCAAACGCCCCGCAAAGGGCCGCCGTCCTGCAGCCCTCCCCTCTCCGCACATCCTGAGTGGTGCTGGGGTCGGTGTGAGCAGGCAGCCTCCCCGGCTTCAGTTACAGATTCAGTCTCTTGCTATCTGCATGACTTTGGACAGAGTTTTCAACTTCTCTCCATTTGCCCACACGTACGGTGGAGACAGAGCACCTTCCTCGCGGCAGTAGGCGTGCGGATGGAATGAGGCTTACGTGAGCGAGTGCACGTGCAGTACTTGGGACGGTACCCGGCGTGTAGAAAGCACCCATTACATGTCACTGCTGCCATCATCGTCGTCGTCTCTGCGCCACCAGGGAGATCTTTCCAAAGGAGAACTCTGGTCCAACCAGTATCCTACTCAGAACCCTTCCTTTCAGACAGATTGAGTACACCCCCATTCACAGCAGCTCTGTTCACAGTAGCTAGAAGGTGGTCACAACCCAGGTGTCCCTCGACAGACGAATGGATAGGCAAAGTGTCATCCATACATGCAACGGAGTACCATTCAGCCTCTCGAAGGGAGGAAATTCTGACACGTGACACAACATAGGTGCACCTGACAGACGTTATGCTCAGTGAAATAAGCCTGTCACAAAAAGACAAATGCTCGGAGGCCCTGGAGTCATCAGATCCCTAGAGACCAAAGTAGATGTGGCAGGCCAGGGACCGGGGGAGGGGGAGTGAGTGTTTAATGGACGGCGTTGCCGGTTGGGAAGATGAGAAAGGTCTGGAGACGGCTGGTGGGGATGGCTGCACAGCAGCGTGCACGCACTCAGTGCCGCCGAGCTGTGCACGTGGAAGTGAGCAGAGGGTAGAATTGTATGTAGTGTGTGTCACAATCAAGATAAAGCCGTGAACGCCCTCACTTTCTCCCCGTTGCCCGCAGAGCTGCGGCGTCACGGTCTGTGCCGCAAGCTCCTGAGGCTCCGTCTCAGCTCTTCGTCTCTGGCCTCAGCTCCTGCCTCTCCCTGAGCCGCAGCTACACGGCACTGCAGCCATCTCTTGGGCCAGGAGCTTGGACCACGCTCAGCCTCTGCCGGGTGCTCCAGTGTCTTGACTCCTGCCCACTTCCTGTACTTCTGGTCTTGCCAGTGGACTTTCACCTGGACAAATCACAGCATAGACTTGTTAAATGTTAGAAATTACTCTAGTTGAACCCTCTCATTGAGCGATGGGGAAACAGGTCCTCAGTGTAACTGAGAGCGCGCAGGTCGGTGTTGCAGCCAACATAAGAATGCAGGTTTCCCGCCTCCCAGCTCTGCGTTCCTGATATTGCACTTTGGCAAATCACAGTGTTCATGAAAAAGCAAGTCCTAAGCTGGGATTGAGGCCAGACGCTGCCATGCGGAGGCCACAGACAGGCCCTGAGAACCAGGGAGCTCCCAGGTCCATGCGGATCCCATTTGCACCTGATGGCCACACAGGACAAACTTTTTCATTAGTTCATTCAGTCGTTTGTATATCCATCTGTCCATGCATTCCTCCATCCCTCCCTCCATCCATCCATTCTTTATTATTATTATTATTATTAAATTTTCAAATAAATTTATTTTATTTATTTATTTTTGGCTGCGTTGGGTCTCCGTTGCTGCGCGCGGGCTTTCTTTACTTGCGGCGAGCGGGGGCTACTCTTCGTGGCGGTGCACAGGCTTCTCGTTGCGGTGGCTTCTCTTGTTGCAGAGCATGGTCTCTAGGTGCACCGGCTCAGTAGTTGTGGCTCAAGGGCTCCGTAGTTGTGGCACACGGGCTCAGGAGTTGTGGCACGCGGGCTCAGGAGTTGTGGCTCACGGGCTCAGGAGTTGTGGCACATGGGCTTAGTTGCCCCATCACATGTGGGATCTTCCCAGACCAGGGCTCGAACCCATGTCCCCTGCATTGGCAGGTGGATTCTTAACCACTGCGCCACCAGGGAAGCCCCATCCATCCATTCTTTCTGGGAGGTGGCCTAGCTAAGGGTCCAGGTCTGAACTGCTTAGTCTGAGTCCTGTCCCTGCCACCTGTTCGTGTGATATGAACAGGTTATTTGCCTCCCAGGGCCTCACGTTCTTTATCTGTAAAACGGGATAACCATACTACTTGCTTCATAAGGTGGTTAAAAGGAATAAATTAATTAACGTGTAAATGCTTAGAAAGGTGCTTGGCACAGGGTAAGTTATATGAGTCTTCGATTCAGCACTAAATTGAGGGAGAAATAGCTCTAATTCTGGAAGAAGTAATGCACAGGCTGGCCTTTGGAGACCCTTCTCCCACACCGTCGGCATGGTGAGCAGTAACGAGGGTGTGCAAGTGTGGGGCAGAGGGGCCCAGGCTTCACGGAGCGGAGGAGTGTGGGGTCACGGGAGGTTTCAGCTCATCTTGGTGCTCGTGTCTCTGAGCCTGAAATTAACGAAGACGAATGAAAGTAAGATTTCAAACAATATTTTGATATTATGCAAATAAGATAACAAAGTCTGTTTAGAAACATTAGCATAAGTGAAATGTAAAGTTTATGAGTTTTTCTAATGAGAAAGTCAAGAAATAAAGCTGAGTGGTAATTTCTGATGATTCATCTGTATGATAAGAGGCATTAGGATGGTGTCAAGGAGGAAGCGCGAGGGTCTTGGCGCGTCTGACAGAGCCTCTGCATTTAAACCGGAGGGATTTCTCTCTACTTCTGTGTCTCAAAAGTCATTTCAGGGCTTAGAAAGGCTTGGAATATTAATAATATAAAGTGAAAACTTCCCCTTTTAACATACAAGAACTCCTGATTATCCACTGATCTGCATCAACTACAAAACAGGAAAGAATTTCGTAAAAGGCATTTTTAAGCTGCTCACTTTATTTTGTTAAATGGCTGGCAGCAGGGATGAGGCGGTGTTTTGGCAAGCACTGATGAATATGGCTAAGTTTTCTCTAACTTAAAATATATTTACTCCAGTTTGAGATCAAATAAAACTGCTACGAGCATCTGTGTACATGTTTTCGTGTGAACCTAAGTCTTCATTTCTCTAGACAGAGGTCCAAGCCTGCAGGTAACGTGGTGGTTGCCTGTCTGGTTTTATAAGAAACTGCTGAACCGTCTGCTGGGGTGGCTGAACCGTTTTACATCCCCTCCAGCCATGTGTAAGTGGCCCAGCGTCTCTGCATCCTTGAGAGCATTTGGTGTTTCACCCTTTTTTATTGTAGCCATTCTGACAGGTACGTAGTGTTATCTCAGTGTGGATTTAATTTGCGTTTCTCTGGTAGCAAACGACAGTGACCCTCTTTCCATGTGCTTATTTGCCAACTGTGCACCTTCTTCCGTGAAGCCATGTCCTGTCTCCATTCAGGTTTTTTGCCCATTTTCTAACTGGATTGATTGCTTTTCACTGTTGAGTGTTAAGAGTTCTTTATACGGTCCACTTGCAAGCCCTTTATCAGATATGTGGTTTGTTAACATTTTCTCACACTTGGTATCTTGTGTTTTCATCCTGTTAAAAGGATATTTCACTAAGCAAAGGTTTTTCATTTCGAGGAGGTTGTTTTCCTTTTATGGACGCTGCTTTTAGTGTCGAGTCTAAGAACTCTTCTCTGAGCCCTAGATCCCAAAGACCTTCTTTTTCCCTAAATGCTTTATAATTTTACATTTTTTACATTTATGTTTTTTTAAGTCTGTGATTCATTTTGATATAATTTTCATTGAGTAAGGTGTGGTGTTGGGTCGAGGGTGTTGGATGTTTTGCCTGGGGGTGTCCAGTTGCTCCAGCATCATTTGTTGAAAAGACTGTCTTCCTCCGCTGAATTGCTGTGGTACTTTTTGAAAAATACTTTCATCTTTTGATAATAGATCCACAGCGGTATTTGTTTCTGAGGAGGAACGTAAGGTTGGATGAATCAAATAGTGTATATTTTCCTTCTGTTTTCTGCCTTTATCAACACACAGTTTCCCATGAGATGCTGGGATGGCGGTGGAGGGAGTTTATGTACTAGGGGAGCCTATGGTGTTAGAAATGCAGTAGGTCAGGTCTGTTCTAGTACAGTTTTAACAAACCTGGAGCTAACACTTCCAAATGCATGTGGAGCCCTTCCAGGCAGTCACCCCAGGAGCATTTCTCAAACCCTGGACCACTTCTGTGCACTTCCTGCCAGAGCCAGGACAAATGAAGAAATCCAGTCTCACCATGGGCAAGGGAGAGGGGAATCTACACTGTGCAGAGGTGTCGGGTGAAGGCCGCAGGGTGTCCTCTGGATTTGGCGCAAATGAGGTCATTGGTGACCTTAGTAAAGCGGGTGCGGTAGGGTGGTGAGAACAGAACCCACAGTGCAGTGGGGTGAGGATGTGGGTGGGGCCAGGCAGAGAGGACCAAAGGGGTGTAGCTGAAGGAGGGCCTGGGCCCCAAAGGCTTGGTTTTGTTCTGAGATAAGGAGGCTGGAGTGTGTACAAATTCCAATGGAATTGGGGGAGGAAGTGAAGATGGGGGAGGAAGTGAAGATGGGGGGAAGTGAAGATGGGGGAGGAAGTGAAGATGGGGGGAAGTGAAGATGGGGGAAGTGAAGATGGGGGAGGAAGTGAAGGTGGGGGAGAAGTGAAAGTGGAGGAGGAGATGAAGATGTTAAGGAAGGAGGCGAAAGTTGGGGAGAGAAGCCCTGTGGATGCCAGGGAAGCAAGGAAAGGTGAGGAAATAAGCCCAGACAGGAGAAACTTCCCTTTTTCCATTGAAACAGCAGGGAACCAAGAGCACATTGGTGTAGATGCAGACCACAGATGCATTTGATGGTGGAAAGTTGTGTGGACTAGTGGGTCTTTCCAGGATGGAAAATGTGTGGTTGCTTTAGGGGTGTGTATGTGTTTCTCAACGATTGAGGGGTGACACCGGTATTTGCTGCACAGAGGCCAGGATGCCGGGTGCCCTGCAGTGCTGGGACAGGGATTCTCCTCTTCCGAAAACGACCCACCGGAAGCAGTGCTTGCTGACCCGGCCACCGCCCGCAGCCGTGAGCATGACCATACCCAACCCTGATTGCTAAGTACTGTTTTGTACTAAAAAGGAATCAGTGCTTGTTGGAGAAGTGACTGCTTTGACCAAGGCAGGGAATGTACGAGGTGACACCTTGGGTGGCTTTGTGCAGTGTTTTATAAAGTTAACCATCCATTTACCATATGGCCAAGCGGTACCAGCCTGGGTTTTTACCCAAGAGAAATGAAAACTATGTACACACAAAGACTTGTATGTGGGCAAATTTTGTAGCAGCTTTACTCTCACTAGCCCCATACTGGAAACAGCCTAAATGTCCATCAACAGGTGAATAGATGTACACGTTGTGGTCTAGCCTGCAGGGCAGTGCTACCCAGAAATAACAAAGGATCACAGATGCACCCGGCAACATGGATAAACCTCAAACACATCATGCTGAGTGAAAAACTAACAGGCATAAAAGAACGCATGCTGTCTGACACCATTTATATGAAATTGGAGAAAGCTGAAACTGATTGATGGGGCTGCTGCGGTGGAGAGCCGGCTGAAGTGGCAGGAGAAACCTTTGCGGGATGATGGAGATCCTGCATGAGTGGCGGTGGTCCCGCAGGTGTGCACCTCTGTGAAACTTCGCACCCTCCACGGTTACTGTGGGTGCATTTTATTTTCTGTAAATAATATTGCAATGAAATTGAGTTTTAAAGACTGAAGGTTTGGCGGGAGGGGGTCCCCAAGGACCCAGAAGCCACGTTGATGGACTTCCTCTGGTCCCAGTCGGGACAATCTAAGCATCAAACAGAACAATGACTATAAAAAAAGGAATACATAAAAATCTAGGGGCCATAAGGAGAGAGAGGGGGGAGCTTGTCCGTATCTGGCGATCCTTAAGCAGGAAGTAGACACATAAAGAAAAGCAAGTGAAGGACTATTGGCTAAGTCAGAGTGGGTGGGGAGCCAGCCCGGCGTGGGCTTTGGGTGCTGATAAAGTTCTCTTTCTTGGTCTCGGTGGCGATTACACCCAGGGTTCCCTCTAGAACTATCCGTTCATCCGCACATGCCTGTACGGATGTATCTCACAATAAAAAGTGCCCCTCCCGTGTTCAGAGAAGCATCAAAAATGGAAGTAGCCCATGTAGGAATGCTATTTCAATCCACTGATTCCGTTTCGCTAATCAAAGCTCCTACCGTATTTGACAAGGGGAAATGCCTATGTAATTTAAAATGGAACTAATTCTTACATGAATGTTATCCAGAAAACCGTTTTTGAAAATACAGATAGGGCTTCTTAGATAAGCCAAGATGAGAAATACCAAATTGTCAGAAGAGAAACAGTTTTCTAATAATTTAATTTTTGTCTTCTCAATTTAGAAGGCTTCAAAAATTCCTTGAGCTAGAAAATATATACTCCTTTCTAAAAATGGAAAGAGGAAACGAATTGCAGAATCTCCTTCATTTGAATTAACATCCAGCTAACTTAGGGTCTTAAGTGGGTGGCTTTTTCAGGCTTCCTCTGAAAATATTAATGTTATCCAACGGAGTTAGATTTTCATCAAAAGGAATTTGATTAGGACCTTGAGGAGAACTGATTAGAGGCTCATGTTTTCTGAGGTTCGTGTCCAGGGCTCTGGGCTCATTGGCGGCTGCTGTTTTGGCCTTGGTTCTCCCTCAGGGATGTTCTGTGCTGCCCCATTATTATGTTGGTGACAAAAGGCTGGATGATTGAAATGGAAAGTAACAGGCAGATTCCATCTCTCCCACATCCATTTTGGGTGAAAACCTTTTCATCTTCAGAGGGGCTTTTTCCCCTTCATTTTAACACATTTATTCCTCTTTGCCCAGAAAATTATTTTGGTCTCAGACAACTCTTATTTATTCATTCCCGTGAATGAAAGCAGAAGCCTGGATAATGCAAAATGATACAAATTCAGAAACTCTTTATAGGTGACTTTCAAATGTGGGCTTGTACTTACATTTGATTATGCGTATGGTTAATATTCTGGGGATTCAATTCAGACAAAATAAATGAGTCGCAGGATAAGCATCTAACCGGAACAGTGTGAGCTGCTCCCCCGGGCCCCGACCACACCCCCGAGCTCACTGACAGCCCCGGGGGACGGGAAACGGGACTCCAGACAGAAGACAGACAGACCCTCTAAGCCCACCCTCTTCCCGGAAGCGAGGGAAGCCAGCGCTTCCTGGGTGTCCTGGGGGCTCTGCGTCCCCAGTACCGCTCTTCATCTGAGAGCAAGTCCAGTACGTGCTGCTGAGATCTGGGGTGGGAGCTTGGCCACCGAGGTGACTGCTTTGCACTTTGCACGTGTCCAAAGAATGCTCATCTAGTCTTTCCTTCCTGTCCCGCACACACTCGGGGGGCAAATTCTACCCGAGGGGGCGGGCATCAGGAGGCCACCCTGGAGTCCTCCACA
This sequence comes from Physeter macrocephalus, assembly GCF_002837175.3. Taxonomy (NCBI): domain Eukaryota; kingdom Metazoa; phylum Chordata; class Mammalia; order Artiodactyla; family Physeteridae; genus Physeter; species Physeter macrocephalus. The sequence continues at coordinate 22,675,045 of NC_041225.1, forward strand.
TTTATTATATATATATATTTTTTTATTGAATTATAATTGATTTACAGTGTTGTGCCAGTGTCTGCTGTACAGCAGCGTGACTCAGTTATACCCATATAGACATTCTTTTTCATAGTCTTTTCCATTATGGTTTACCACAGGATACTGAGTATAGTTGCCTGTGCTGTGCAGTAGCGTCTGTTGTTTATCCATCCTATATGTAATAGTTTGCATCTACCAACCCCAAACTCCCAGTCTATCCCTCTCCCACCCCTCCTCCCCTTGGCAACCACAAGTCTGTTCTCTGTGTCTGTGAGTCTGTTTCTGTTTCGTAGATAGGTTCATTTGTGCCATATTTTAGATTCCACGTATAAGTGATATCATATGGTAATTGTCTTTCTCTGTCTGACTTACTTCACTTAGTATGATCATCTCTAGTTGCATCCACGTTGCTGCAAATGGCATTATTTCGTTCTTTTTATGGCTGAGTAATATTCCATTGTATATATATATGTACCGCGTCTTCTTTACCCATTCCTCTGTCGATGGGCATTTAGGTTGTTTCCATGTCTTGGCTCTTGTGAACAGTGCTGCTGTGAACACTGGGGTGCGTGTACCTTTTTGAATTATAGCTTTGTCCACGTGTATTCCCAGGAGTGGGATGGCTGGATCATAGGGTAGTCCTATTTTTAGTTTTCTGAGGAACCCCCATACTGTTTCGCATCACAGTTACTACGTTTATAACCAGTCTGTCCACCAGAGTGGGCTCATCAGGTAGAACAGACAGCCGTGCACACAGTCAGGCCGTGAGGATGGCTCCGCGTGGGCCCTCCGTCTCCCGCACACCACCTGGAGTCTAAGCATGTCGGGACCCTCGTCCTGACGGCAACCCAGCATCTCCGTGGCAGAGACCACGGTCCTTCCCAGCTTCCTTTTGCCCCGCGCGCCTCCCCTTCTAGAAACTGCAAAGGTGTATTTGTGACAAAGGTTTGTGATGGGGTTTTACCGCCAGGAGAGACCTGGAGAGTAGTGACAGGCAGGTGACATCATCGGATGTGTCTCAGAGACAAGTCAAGTTCCACAAACGAACATTATTGGGGAGGGGGTGGGGAAGGAAAGCCAAGAAGGAAAAAGAAGGGAGAGAGAGACACAGGGAGGAGAAAAGAGGGAGGGAGGGGGGCACGGGGGGCGCTTCTGGGAGTGGCTGTGAGGCAGGGAGGGAGCAGGGAGTGCCTGCCCACGTGGCAGACGCCCTTCTCGCGGTTCCTCTCCCCCCAGGGCTCCCCGCTTACCCCTTCTCCTCCGAGGGCCTCTGGGCACAGCAGAAGCTCAACCCGCCACGGCCGGGAGGAGGGGCTGGGTTCGCGCACCCTCCTCTGAGCCTCCACCGCCCCGCGCCCCTCTGGCCCCGCGGCCCGGGCTGCGGTCGCCGGTCTGAGACCCGCCTCTCTGCCCGGCGCTGCTGCCGCCCAAGTCCGCAGCCTGCCTCGGCCTCCCCGTGAGGTCCTCACTCTGCAGACCTTCTCACCTGAGCCCAGGCTCTTGCAGGCCGGGGTCCTCTCAGCCCTCTCCTCCCCCGCGTGCCATGGACAGGACACAAGAGCCGCCCTTGCCATCAGAGAGCCCCTGGCCACCAGGCTGTGCCCCAGGGACTCAGAAAGAGCCCTCCCGCCCATGCACCTAGAGCCCGTGCTCCGCAGCAAGAGAAGCCACCGCAATGAGAAGCCCGCGCACCGCAACGAAGAGCAGCCCCCGCTCGCCGCAACTAGAGAAAGCCCGCACGCAGCAACAAAGAACGAAGAGGAGCCCCCGCTCGCCGCAACTAGAGAAAGCCCGCACGCAGCAACAAAGACCCAATGCAGCCAAAAAAAAAAAAAAAAAAAAAGACATTAGTGTTAAGGTCCAGATGGTAAGGCTTCCCCTGTGGTCGTTTGCTCCAGGAGGATGTGGCCTTTACACTGAAAGTGAAAGGGCGTGTGCAAGGGCGTGGCCGGTGCATTGGCAGGGTAGTGGACCAAAGGGAAGACAGGGAAGGCTCTGTCAGGCTAAACCTATTGACACTGGGAACCGGGGCGTAGCGTGCTGGCTTGGTGTGCAGGCTGCATCCTCCAGAAGCAGGTGCTGCTATGGAGCTCGGGGTACAAGGTGTTCATCAGAGATTTTTATGGGCTGAATCGTGTCCTCCCAAAATTCATAGGGTGAAGCCCTAACTCAGCCTCAGAATGTAGCTGAATTTGGAGACAGGTGCTTTAAAGGTGCGATTAAGTTCAAACGAGTTGGTGGGGGGGAAGGGGGGTGATGCATTGGGACAGTGGGACTGACATATACACACTGCTATGTATAGGATAGAGAACTAACGAGAACCGACTGTACAGCACAGGGAACCCTACTCGGTGCTCTGTGGTGTGACCTACATGGGAAGGAAATCCAAAAAAGAGGGGACATGTGTATACGTAGAGCGGATTCACTTTGCTGTACAGCAGAAACTAACACAACATTGTAAAGCAACTACACCCCAATAAAAATTAATTTTAGAAAAAAGTTAAAATGAAGCTATTAGGGTGGGACCTAATCCAGCAGGACTCAGTGTCCTTGTAAGAAAAGGGGACGAGGACACAGAGGGAGGACACCACGAAGGCACAGGAGGACGATGGGCATCAATGAGCCGAGAAGAGATGCCGCGGAGGAAGCCCGCCCTGCTGACACCTTGAGCTTGGACTTGCAGCCTCCAGGCCTGGGAGGGAATGTGTTTCTGCTGTTTAAGCACCCCTGGTCCGTGGCCCCCAGTCCGTGGCGCGTTGTCGTGACAGCTCAGGCTGACTCATGAGCACCCATGAGGGGAGGAGAAAGGGCTGGGCAGAGAAAGAGGCTGAAACGCGGTGTGAGCCCCCACGGAGCCTCGGCTACCCTGGACAGCAGCCCGGAGGCTGCCCTCGAGGTCTGCCTTGCTCTTCACGGAGCAGGGCTGCCCTGCCTCGTAGGGTGACCTCACCGGGTGGCTCTCACAGCTGATGTGGGCCCGTGAGCAGCCGGCGAGCAGAGCTTGTCTGCGCCCCAGGCTCCCCGCCCCGGGCACAGGCGCTGCCGAGAAGCAGGCGGCTCGTCTCCACGCCCATCACAGTCCCCCCCTTGCCCCGCTCGGCTACGTGCCGCCTGTGTGTTCCGGTCCCAGCGGACCTCCATCCCTGAGGGCAGCTTACGGGAGGGATGTCAGGGAGAAAGCACCCTGCTGCGTGTGGTCCCAGGGCCACAGCTGAGACCCACCACCGTCTCCCTCCACCGTGAGCTATCTGGGGGCGTCAGTCCGTTCTGGCCGCGATGACAAAAAGCACCAAAGACTGGGTGGTTCAAACAACAAATACTTATATCTCACAGCCTGGAGGCTGGAAGTCTGAGATCAAGATGCCAGCAGATCCACTGGCTTGTAGACGACTAGCTGCCTTCTCACTGTGTCCTCACGTGGTGGGGAGAGACAGACAGAGACATAGGGACAGAGACAGAGAGACTGAAAGAGACAAAGATGCAGAGAGGAAGCAAGTCCTCATGTCTCTTTTCATAAGGGCACTAATCCCATGATGAGGGCTCCACCTTCATGACCTAATTACCTCCTGACTTGGAAAAATCCAGGTTTCCTTCTCAGTAGAGAAGAACCCCATCCTCCCTCCTGTGCTTTTCCCCTGCGCGTCTCTCCTACTTTCACACCATCACACACACAACACTTCACTTCTGGTCACCCCACGTTAGCCGACGTCTGTGTCTGTCCTCACACCTCCTTCTCTGACTCTGACCCTCTGGCCTCCCTTTTCTAAGGACCCTTGTGGTTACACAAGGCCGCCTGAATAATCCAGGGTCGTCTCCCCATCTCAAGACCCTTGACTTAATCACATCCGCGAAGTCCCTTTTGCCATGGAACGTGAGCGCAGTCACAATTCCAGGGATTAGAACCGTAGATACCTTTTATGGAGCCATTGTTCTGTCTGCTACTCCCACTAAACAGACTTGTTGGTAATCATTTCTTTGGATAAAGCTATTTTTTTTTTTTTTTTTTTGTGGTATGCGGGCCTCCCTCTGCTGTGGCCTCTCCCGTTGCGGAGCACAGGCTCCGGACGCGCAGGCTCAGTGGGCATGGCTTACGGGCCCAGCCGCTCCGCGGCATGTGGGATCCTCCCAGGCCGGGGCACGAACCCGGTTCCCCTGCATCGGCAGGCGGACGCGCAACCGCTGCGCCACCAGGGAAGCCCTGGATAAAGCTATTTTTAAAAGTTAATTGATCGGCCTGTTGATCACTCTCTAGTGACCTTCTAGTCAGGCCGAGGCATCTCTGGCCCGCCTGCAGGGGCTGCTTTTGGCTCAGCCATCGGTCCTCGGCCCCTCCCATGTTGGCCCGGAAGGCAGGACGCCGTGGCACAAGACACGTGTCACCCGCATGAACAAGGAGTGGCTTCTGACCCCGTGGTGTGCATGGACCTTTGTCTAACACCATGACCCTGAGAGGTATATTATTATCCCCATTTTACAGATGAGGTCATTGAGGCTCAAAAAGCTGAAGCTCCTGGCTTCCAGTCGCTCAGGTGATGAATGTTGGAGCTGTGATCGAACACCCTCGTCTGTGGGCCACGGAAGGCCACCCCTTTTTACTTCATCACATGACTCCCCTTGAGGAGAAGGCAATTCCCTTTATCTACAAACACAGTGGAATTAAGGTGTGTCACCTGTGCAAATATGCTCTCATTTTGCCGACACAGCAGCCCAAGAGTGGACAAAAATATTTTGCACCGTGAGCTGAATGTAGATGCCCCTGAAGGGTCTGTGGCGGTAATTCACGTTTCTCTGAAATTTCCACTGGCTCATTTCATTGCCTATCATGAGATTCTGCAGAAGAAAAAAGCAAAACAAGATAGAAATAAACAAAACCCTAGCAGACGCTTGCTTGTTTCCTGTGAGCAGGACGGTGCGTTGGGGGAATGACTGTAGTAGCAGAACGCGTGCCAGGGTCATTGTCTGTGACGGGCAGTGACCAAAAGCAGTCACCAAGCTGGTCTGCAGCACCAGGCGGTGTAAATTTTTACTTGCGAGGCACTTTCTGGAATTTGATTTTCCATGTCCTGTGGTTATAAAGTGACAGCAGCTTTATGGCGTTGTGACTGGGGTGGAGACTAAGAACTGTGTGCGTGTTGGTTTAGGATACCCGGGAAAGGGATGCTGGCCAGGTCTCTTCTCCCTGGCATATCGCATCCTCACCAAATAATGACCTCAAGTTATAAATCATCTGAGAACCCGCTAAGTGCTTAGCACACATAAAACATGAGCAGAAAAATAAAGTTAGTAACCCTGTTCTAAGACCAATTCAAAACTCCTTGCTGACACCCGCTACGTGCCAGCACGGTGCCAGGACCTGCGGGGCAGACGCAGCACGAGGTCTGGCGTCACCAAGTCGGACAGACCCCTGGCTCCGCCAGAACCCAGCCTAGCCGGTCAGGATGGGGGGCAGTGGATGGGCGTCCTGAAGGTTGGGGGGGGCACTTCCAGAAAGTGAACCATGAGTTAGATGAATAAAGGGAAAAAACAGTGAAATATTTAGGACAAGGAAACTCTAAAAATTATTATTTAAGACACTGCTTTTCAGATGGTAAATTCCAACCCGTTTAGCAGGTCACAAAATCAATTTAGTGGACTTTGCAAAATTAAATAGAACAGAATACGAAATATCAGAGTGCATTGCACAGAGTAAGGGCAAGTATTGTTTCATGAACATCTTGACGTGGTTTTTTTTTAATATTGTTTCTAATATTCTCCGATTTCCTTTTCTTAAATTTAATTATTTATTCATTTACTCTTGGCTGCATTGGGTTTTCGTGGCAGCGTGCGGGCCCTTCTAGTTGTGCCGAGTTGGGGCTGCTCCTCACTGAGGGCTCAGTAGTTGCGGCTCACACGTTCCAGACGCGCAGGCTCAGGAGTTGTGGCGCACGGGCTCTAGTGCACAGTCTTGGTAGTTGTGGCACGTGGGTTCAGTAGTTGCGGCTCACACGTTCCAGAGCGCAGGCTCAGGAGTTGTGGCGCACGGGCTCTAGTGCACAGTCTTGGTAGTTGTGGCACGTGGGTTCAGTAGTTGTGGCTCGCGGGCTCTAGAGCGCAGGCTCAGTAGTTGTGGCGCACGGGCTTAGTTGCTCCGTGGCACGTGGGATCCTCCCGGACCAGGACTTGAGCCCGTGTCCCCGGCATCGGCAGGTGGACTCGTAACCAGAGGGCCACCAGGGAAGCCCCTTAATGTGGTTTTTATAGCAGTGGATGCTTGTGTGTATTAGGTCACAATAGCAAATGTATTTTTTTTTACTGTGGGTCACAGTCCAGAAAAGACTGTAAAACTCTGATTTCAGGGAAGCCATTGTGAGCTCATTATAAAACCACAGAGCCTACCGATCGAATCCATTCTAGGAATCCGCTTCCCTTGACACAGAGATCACCTGACGCTGCGGCTGGGTCTCCTGCGTGGTGTCACAGGGACGTGTGCCTGTGACAACATCATGCCCCAAGGCAGTGTTCACTGCGCTCTACGTGGTTCAGGGATGTTCTCTCTCCACACCCCGCCTGTGAAGCAGGTACTATTGTTACCTTTATTTTACAGACGGGGACAGGGGGCACAGAGACAATTCACTCCCCAGGGCCACGCAGCCAGGAGGGGCAGCGTCCAGCTGGGAAGCCCCCAGCCTTCTTGCTCAGCTTATACCACCCCCCATCCCTGCTAAGACTGTAAGCGCTTGGAAGGCAAAATCTGCCTCCTGCATCTGGCAGCTTGTTTGATATTCCTGTTATCTGCTGCACAACAACTGCCCGGACTCTGTGGCATTAAACACCATTTTATTATGTCCAGATTCTTTGGGTTGGGAATTGGGACAGAGCACAGAGTGGATGACTGATCTCTTCCCCATGACGTCTGAGGTCTGGGATGGGGAACTGGAGGGGACCTGAAGGCGGGGCCCCGGGATCACAGGCATCTTCATCCGTACGTCTGGCACATGGGCTGCGGGCGCTCAGAGGCGGGGACCACTGACCTGGGCACCTCTCCGTGACCTCTCCCTGTGGCTTGGACCTCTCCCAGCCTGGTGGGCTCGTCCCAGGAGGAAGCGCTGGAGGGTGAGTGTTTGTTCCAAACGACGCAGATGGCAGCTACATGCCTCTGATGATCTAGTCCCAGGAGACCACAGATGGACCCTCCCTCCCTCCTCTGTTGGTGGAAGCAGCCCCAAAGCCCATCCAGATTCAACAGGAGGCCACGTAGACCACACCTCACCCCCTATGATCTCCTCAGTTTTCTTAGTTTCCAGCTAGGCTGTGAGTTTCCTTGTCAGGACAGCCGATTTCCTTGGATGTGGGAGAGTGAGTGGCTCACATCGTCGTGATGCACAGAGCACTTGGTGGTTAATAATCTGCTGTTCCTTACGATGACCTGTCGTCTCTAAAACAGTCGATGGGCTGGAACCACAGCTATGTTTACTGCCTGCGTTTAGTTGCTAGCATTAGGCTTATTTTCAAGTATTTTTGGCTCCGTTTGAACTGAATGTCTTTTATCCAAGCTCATCTTTAGTGGCTGTAAGTTTAGGTTTAGCTGGACGCCCGGATAAGATACAGCTCTCCTTCTATTAATCTTCTGTAAGTTGATTGTTAGGGCCTCGAAATCCATTCCTCACCAAGAGCCGTCCTTTCACATTCATATGGTCTTCCTTTAGCTAACCCTAACCCTATTTCTTCACCATGACTAAAGTTCTTTGTCATTGCAATAGTTCTTTCTTAGAGCTGGCCCAGAGTGTCAGATTGTCCCCAAAGAACAAGTAGATGCCAGTAACACTCTCTGTTATGTTTTCTCGTAACTTCAGGGTCCTTTGGTAAATTTATTCCCAAGAAGACCCATAAGGCCTGAGCATCCCTCAAATACTCTCCCTTCTGTTTGAAGACCTACAGTTGGGTCGATCTCCCCTGAGTAGAAGTAGACGCTGTTTGTCATTTGTCCATCTCACTCTACCAAAGCTTTAGTCTTGACTTTATTCACCTACATCATCCTTCATTGATACAAGCAAATTCCATCAAACGGTTTTAAAAGTCATATAATCCATATTGTGAGATAGGAAAGGAAAACAGAGAGTCGGGAGTGAGGGAGGGGAAGCTGGAGAGAGGGAAAGGGGGAAGTGCGGGGCGGAGAGAGAGGTGGGCAGCTCCTCAGAAGGTCCCGGGAGCCCAGCGCCACGCGGGGGAAGTGACCGTGCTTCACACTTCAGGGGTGCGGATACCGGATCCTGAGCGACCAGGAGGTGAAGAGGCAGAACCAGGGGGTCATAATCAGGGAGAGTCCCTTCCCCCTAGGTACCTAGCTTAGGGAGCACGGTTGAGAGGTGGCAGAGACAGCCAGGGTGCAGGCTCCGACTCAGACTGCCTGGCTTTGAACCCTACGTGTCTTGCTAGCCTAGTGGCCTTGGACCACTTCCTTGACATCTCTGTGCATACCCCTTGCACCAGTGCTGGGTGGACGACGGACAGATGTTTGGGGGATGCTGAGACCCTGCGTTACGATCGCAGCTCTCTGCACATTTACGGTCTAGATGGGCCGACACATCACGCACAGCGACCCACAGCCCTAGTCACCAAAGCAGGCCGGTGGCCAGGAGCTCAGACTGGGGACACTGCCCACTGCCCGAGGCTGTCAGGGGCCGCCTCGGAGAGGAGGTGAGGCTTCGGGGACCGTCTCGGTCCATTAACTGAGGCCAGTTTGGCTGGCGTGTGTGATAGAGAATGACTGCATTCTTTCAGCATCTCAAAGATCATTTCCTGGAGCCATGTCGGTACACGTGACCCGCACAGTTCTAAGAACTCTACGTTGGCCGTCAGGCAAACATCCATACCGCCCCCACCCCCCGCTTCCCGCCCCCGTCAAAGAGAGAAGGGCCGCTTTGTCTTTGTCGTATGTATGTGTATACGCTGCTTCTACTGCAGCAGAAAGCAGGCGTGGGCCCTTTCCCTCTGCTTCAGGTAAGGCTGCAAATCCTCTGGAGCCGCGGTCCTTCTGGGTTTAACCACTCAGAGGGTACAAGCAGCGAGAATGCTCTGGGCGTCTCCCCATGCGTCCGGCGCCAGGCACTGTCCATGCATAAAAGCGCCCTGGCAGCTCAACTAGACAACCGCGAATGACAGCCCCATCTTTTCCCAGTGAGGAAGCAGGCACAGAGATGTCAAGGAAGTGGTCCAAGGCCACTAGGCTAGCAAGACACGTAGGGTTCAAAGCCAGGCAGTCTGAGTCAGAGCCTGCACCCTGGCTGTCTCTGCCACCTCTCAACAGTGCTCCCTAAGCCGGGGGCCGGGGGGCATGCCTCGGCTCCACCATTCTCAGACAGACTGAGAATTGGATTGAAACTCCTGGAATTTAAATCAAAATTCTATGTGTGCATTGTTCTGGAAGGATGGCCTTCAATCAAAATTTTCAAGGGGTTTGGGCACACTACGGAGTGTCTGGGCCTTGGAGGGGGTCAGTGCCACCAATTCCTGCCCCATCAGCCACTGCGGGCCAGCGACTGCCAGCTCACCTCCCCTCTACCGCGAGCTTTAGTGGAAGTCGGGGCCCACCGAGGCTGAGCGGCACAGGGAAAGCACTAAACACAAACCAGGCAACACAGACCAGGCACATGACAGCCATCAGCTGTGAATAAATCATCGTCACAAGATATCAAGCAATTATTCTTAATTTTGTGACATGGGATAATGATATTGTGATCACGTTTTGTTTGTTTGTTCGTTTGTTTTGTTTCTCTGCTGCGTGGCATGTGGGAGCTTAGTTCCGACACCAGTGATCCAGCCGGTGTGGAGTCTTAACTTCGCTGGACCACCAGCGAAGTCCCCCATGGTTTTTTTTGGTTTTTGTTTTGTTGGTTTGTTTTTAAGTCCTTAGCCTCCCGGGATAGGGAAGTGGGGAGCAGATGAAAGGAAGAAAGAGAAAATGTTGACAGTCTTTCAGGCTGGAGCTGAGCACTTGTGGGTTCATGATACTATTCCCTCTACTTTTGATTCTTTTAAATGCCATAATAAAAAAGTTTTAAAAATAAAAATAAATCAAAGCTCCTCTTCATAACAAGATGTAAGTCTCGGAGCCAAACGGCAGTGTTCCTTCTCCCAGAGAGGGAGTGCGCAGTCCCCACCCTGCAACCTTGCCGGTCTGCCAGGTGCCAGGCTTTGGGGAGGAAAGCAGGGAAGAGGCGGTTCTGGCGCCCGGGGCCTTCTTCCCGCAGCAGCCGCTCCTGGCCCCGCGTCGTCCGGCCTTTCCCGAAGCTTGCTGGGGACGCGGGGGTGGGTGGAGAGGATGGTGATCTCTCTCTCTCTGTCTCTCTCTCTCTCTGTCTCTCTCTCTCTCTCTCTCTCTCTCTGTCTGTCTCTCTCCCTCCCTCCCTCTCTCCGTCCCCCTCCATCCGCTCCCTCTCCCTCGCCCCCCGAGGGGCGGTACCCCGGCCCCGGGAGGTTTTCGGCCGCCGACCCAGGAGCGCGGCGGGCGGGGGAGGAGGGCTCGGGTCTGGGCGGCCCCAGCGGGCGGGCCGCGGCGCGCCGGCCCCTCCCACACGGTCCCCTCCCGCCCCGTCTCCTCCGCCCCATCCTCCTCCCGGTCCCCGGCAGCCGCAGCTCCGGAGCGGCCGGCGGCGCAGCGGCCGCGCAGCCTTTGTCTCGGGGCCGCCGGGCGGCGGGCCCAGCGCAGGCGTAAGTGAGCGGTGGCCGGGCCGGGGGGCCCGGCGGGCAGCGGGCCGGGGTCGCGGGCGCTCCCCGCGGGCGGGCGGGCCGGCCCGGTCGTCCGGGGCTCGGGCTGCGCGCGCCACGCGAGGCGGTGCCGGCGCGCTGGGGGCGCGGAGGGCCGCAGCCGAGGGGGCGCCGAGAGGGGCGCGGGGCCGGCCGGGCGGGGCCGCCTCGCTGCGCGCCGCAGCCTTGCGCCCGCCCGCGGACGTGCGGCTTGGGTGCGGATCCTGCCGGCTGCGTTTCTCCGGGCAGAGGCCGCGCGGGGAGGCGGGAGGCGGAGACGACAGGCGGTGATGAAGAGACGGGAGAGGACCGGGCCGGCGTCCCCGTCCCCATCAGCCACCGCCGTCGCCACCGTCACCGTATCCACCACCATGACCAGCGCCGACCGCCGCTCACACCCCCTCGCCTCCCCCGTGTAACGCCAACTTGATCAGATTATTTCCTTCTCATGGGTAAGACTTTGAAAAAGCGACGGAGTACCCCAGATGAGGGATGAGCACATCTGCGGGGGGCAGGCTATCCGTCGTCTGTCCATTAGCCACCTCCGTTTTCCCATCAGGAAAAGGGGCAGTCAGGCTGGCGTGCTTTCAGTTTCTCTCTTTCTGGTACTGAAACGGTTTGGTAAATTAAAAAACAAAAAAACAGAACCTCCCTCACTTGGTAATGATGATGGTGATGGTGATGATGATAAAGTACTATCCTCACTAAATTAGATAATCAGGAGTTCAAATTTTTTCTCTCCTTTAACTTTTGAGTGTGAAAATACCAGCAGTAAATGGAGACATAAGGAAAATGAAACCTTCACTAAAACAATACCAAGAATAGGAGCAAAAGATATCCTTCGTAGAAAAATCACCCAAGTGGGCGGAGGGCAAAGAGTCCCATCTGAAGTGTAGATGGTGTCCCTTTGGTGGTTCGTGGCTCCCAGCCTCATTACTTTGCATGCATGTAGTGTCCCTTGGGTGTTTGTCACCCTACCTGAAGAATGTTTTAATTGCTGTTTCAACACTGGCTTTTACCTGGTCCAAGGGACCGTAAACAGACACGGTTTGTTCCACGTTGTGTGGAACAAACACACATCGCCAGAGCCATGGGGACAGTTAGGGAGCCCAGCGTGAGAAGCGCAGGGCCCACCCCCTTATGAAAAGTAACTTCCAGAAAACAGGCACCTAAGTCCCCTCCATTTTCTACTGCTTAGAGACAAACCCTGGACGTCCACGTCTTGTGTTCTAGTCCAAGACAGACAGCTAGACAATTCTACATTTCTTGATATGCTTGGAAAATTCTCTTGCTCAAAAGTCAGGATAGCAGGACTCCTTTTTAATAGGGCAGTAGTGGTTCACGCTGTGTCCTGTTCCTACAATTCAAGAAGGAAATGATAATATCAAGCACCCTGTGGACCCCACTGAGCAGCTGTTGTCATCACCGTAGTTAAAGATTTCTCAAACATTGAAATGTAACTATACTTCATTAACTCAATTTGGAAATGGGGTTTTTAAATAATCTATGTGATTCTGTAGAGAACGACTATGAACTAATTTCTTTCCTTGAAAATATTTCAGGGCCTCAACTTTGAGTAAGGCATAGTCACTGTAAAACAATCTCAATTCCAGAACAAAGACTTAAGGAATTACTTCACCATGTTCTTAGTTCTGGATCTTTGGGAAATAATTAGCTCCTTAAGGGACCTTTATATCCTGCATGAGTTGTTTAACCCATAGGAATATTTATATCCCCATATGGGTTATGCTATAAGTTTAAAATAACTTACTTCTTTTTACTGATGTATGATTTACACATTTAAAACCCACAGCTCTTCAGTGTACAGCTTGATGGATCTTTACATATGTCCACGCCCATGTAACCTCCACCAGAGCAAGATACAGAAAACCTCCATGGTCCCAAGTGTCCCTTTGTGCCCCTTCCCAGATATAACCGCTCCATTGGCTGTTCTCAACATAGAAAAATAATTTCATTTAAAATCATTTCTTTTAAATTTCCCCCCATTAAATCTGGTTGGCCTGTTCCTTTAGCGAATGCAGCTGGGTCCAGGCCCTGGGCCCAGCACTGCACAGACAGGAGCCTTCCCCTGGAGATGCAGATACGGCAGATAACTAAATAAGCGGAGGTACCACAGTGTGTGCAGATACAGAGGGTTATTAGAATGCAAGGGAGGCCGTATCCCCATTTTTTTGGGTGTTCTGTTTCGTTTTTTTACGGGGGAAAGGGAAGGCTTCTTGGAGGATGTGTTTTTAAGTTGGGCACTGAAAAATGAGCAGGAGGTAGTCAGTAAAATGTAGTTGGAGGAAAAGGAAAGTCTATTCCAAGCGGGAGGAATATCACGAGTGGCGGCTCAGAAAGAAGAGAGCGTGGAGTGTTCAAGGAACAAAAATAAGTCAAGGCCAATTGCAGCGCAGGCTGGGGGAAAAGGGGGTGAAGGACAGCCAGGGAAGCAGTGGGGGCCCATCAGGAGACTCTGAGGCCGCAGTGACGCCCTGCGCTGCAGGCAGGGGGGATCCCTGGGCCCAGGCAGGATGAGACCTGCTTTGTCAGCCGTCTGCCGTGGTGGAGAGATTACAGGAGGCACACGGAGGGCGGGGGCAGGCGCCGTGGCATCCGGGTGAGAGACTGAGGTGGCCTAGCCAGGCGGTGGCAATGGGAAGAAACAGGTGGACTTGGAAGAGATGTAGAAGGTAAAACCAACACAACTTGGCGTTTGACAGGCGAGGATTCCAGGGTGACCGTTAGCTTTCTTAGATCTTACAAAACCGGTGGATGATGGAAATATTGGGTGGGGTGGGCGGAGAATCTAGTTTATATGATATCCTTTTTTTGATACATGTCTTTCCGAATACATTTGATCTCGGTTGCCAGTTAGCTTGTGGAACAGTTAGGTAGAAATATCTACCAGGAAGTTGTAACAGATATTTACGGAGCACATTCTATGTGCCAGGCATGCTCTGGTCACCTGGGATGCAGCTGTGAACGAGGCGTGGAACCGTGTCCTTGTGAAGCTCCCATATAACAGGCCAGAGCTGCAGCCTCGGGGCTGCCGGCTGTAGGTGGTGATGAAGGCTTCAGAGTGAGTGGATTTGCTCGGTGAGATTTCAGTGCAAGAGCAGAAGCCTAGAGTACGTCTCGAGGGATACCGGGAGACTAAAAAGGAGGCGGGGAGGGATGGCAGAGAAAACAAGAGAAGTGTGCTGTTTGTGGGTCTAGGCAGTGGTCCTCAGTGCCACCTGCAGCTGAGAAGGTACGTAAGATGAGGCCTAGGGATGGACTCTTCCCGTGCTTCTCAAAGTGGGGCCCCCAGGCCAGCAGCAGCCGCCGCCGGGGACTTAGAAACGCAAATATGCAAATTCTTGCGCTCCACTCTGGACCTCCTGAATCTTAAACTGAATCTGAATCTGAAACTCTGAGTGGGACCCAGTACTCTGTGTGTTAACCAGCCTTCCAGGTGATACAGATGCTCCCCAAAGTTTGAGAACCACTGCTTTACTGCATTAATCGGTAAGAAAGTCAGTCACTGGTGCCTGGGAGACTTGGTGAAAGTGACTTCATTGGAGTTACAGCCTGTTTAGGCAAACTTTAAACATCTGTAACAGGAGTGTTAGTTTTGTTGTATTTATTTTTTTTATTTAGAAATTTCAAATGTTTTTTATTCTTTTGCACGTTTGATTTTTTTCCTTTCATCTGCTAGTTGATAATGGATGCATGTTTTGTTTCACTCCAGTTCAGTATGATTGTGGGCGTTTTGTTTTTATCTACTTTGAAACACTTCCATTTATCTGTAAGGCCACCTACATCATTGATAATTGGTTCACTGCCCTCAACTCTGAAATGGAGGAATTAAAATGGCAAAACAGGGTGCAATAGTGAAGATAAGTGAATCTCAACTATGAAGGGCAGCCTGAGAAAACACCTAGACGCTAAAATTAGCTCTTCCAAAAAGTTCCAAGACTCTGTCAGGGACACGTTTCTAATTATTTGAACTCGTTATCATGTGAAGTAATTGGATGTGCGCCCTTTTCATCTAAAGGGGTCCAACAACGTAACCCTAATGACTGTACTTCTTCGTGCACTTATGAGGAAGAAGGCTCTTAGTAACTAGGTCTTTTCCTGCCTCTTTTGTTGTCAGACTCCCAAGTATTTTATTTCACTTGATAGGAAGAATTAGAGCACATTACTGTATTTTGCTATCATCAGGGAAAATCTGTGGTCGATTTTCAAATGAGAAGACACTGGTGCAGATACAGGCACACCTCCAAGATGCCGTGGGTTCGGGTCCAGGCCATCTCAGTAAGGCGAGTCACAAATTTTTTGGTTTTCCAGTGCATATAAAAATTACATTTACACTATCCTGTAGTCTGTTCAGTGTGCATTAGCGTTGTGTCTAAAAAGACAATGTGTGTACCTTAATTTAAAAATACTTTATTGCTAAAAAATGCTAACCATCACCTGAGCCTTCAACGAGGCATAATCTTTTTGTTGGCCGGGGGTCTTGCCTTGATTTGACAGCTGCTGACTGATCAGGGTGGCGGTGCCTGAAGGCTGGGGTGGCCCTGACTATTGCTTAAAATAAGACGACAATGTTCGTGGCACCCCAAAACAATTACACAAGTAACGTCAAGGATCACTGATCACAGATCACCGTAACAAATATAATAGTAAAGAAAAAGCTTGAAATATTGCAAGAATGACCAAAATGGGACACAGAGACGTGAAGCGAGCCAATGCTGTTGGAAAAAATGGCTCAAATAGACTTGTTCAATGCAGAGCTGTCACAGACCTTCAATTTGTAAAAGACACAGTATCTGCCAAGCACAACGAAGGGAAGCACAGTACGAGGAGGTGTGCCTGAATTACTTTTATTGGCATCCCTTTTTCAAAATGAAAACTTGTTATAAGAATAAAAACTGGTAGGTAGTTCCAGTGCTCTGTAGAGTGACAAGCACAAAGAAGGTCCTCGAACGTTGAGTGGAAGGACGGATGGATGGATGGGTGCATGGATGGGGGAGGGGACACATGGTTGGATGGATCAGTGGAGGGATGTGGAGACGTGTTCGGAAGGGCAGATAGAAGAATGGATGGATGGGGCTTCCCTGGTGGCGCAGTGGTTGAGAGTCCGCCTGCCGATGCAGGGGACGCGGGTTCGTGCCCCAGTCCGGGAGGATCACACGTGCCGCGGAGCGGCTGGGCCCGTGAGCCGTGGCCGCTGAGCCTGCGCGTCCGGAGCCTGTGCTCCGCAACGGGAGAGGCCGCAACAGTGAGAGGCCCGCGTACCGGAAAGAAAAAAAAAAAAAAAAAAAGGATGGATGGATGGATGAGTGGATAGATCGGTAGCTGGATGGATAAATGGATGGAAAGGTAGAAGACTGGATGGGTAAAAAGTTGGCAGGAGAGAGTTGAGCTGCCTAAAAAGAGAAAAGCAGTCTTTTAAAAAAATATTGTTCCCCCTGCGGAGCGTACAGTGAAATGAGCTGAAGATGTAGAGGGTTTACTTCTAATGTGATCTTGCAAGATCCTCTAACATGTCTGAGCCCCTCGTGTGCAGGGACTGTCAGCCACGCCACCTGCTCTTGGTGTTGTGCTCAGAACCAGACTACATGACCATGAATGTGGTGTTAACGCTGTGACGTGTAAATTGTAAATAATTCCTGTTACGTGTGGTCAGATCGTGGATGTTAAATATGTTAGGACTGCGCTTTGCTCAGCCTTGGGGACACGCGGCCCACACAGGTTTCCGCAGGCTCCCTTTTATTCCTGTCGGGATCAGGCAATAGAACAGTCTTTGGCTTAATACACTGGTTCGCGGAGCATGGTATGCAACGTAGAAGCACATGGTACCAGCATGTCAAACCTGGGCTTTATTGATTACAACAAGATGAAAACACACAGAAATTTGATGTAAGGGGAAATATAGACACATTATGACAGCGGTGATGTTCCACTATATGTAGCCGAAATTGGGAAGGTGGCAGGTGCATGAATCGCCGATTCGGGGGTGCCTGTAGTTTAACCTGCCTGAGAGTGGGGTGCATATGATCATCAGCCCTGGCTGCTGAGAACACGTCATGAGCCAAGGGCCCTCCAGCGGCCGCGGCGAGCTCTCCTCCTGCCCCTACGTTTGCGGGCGTGATCCTTTGAGTCAGGCCAGCTTGTCCCTTCACTGAGTCCTAGTGTTTTCTGTGCCCACCATTCTGTTTAATGAGTGTCGCCAGGGCCGCGTTACAGGTCGGGAAGGAGGAGGGATATTCCGTGGTTCCTTGACGAGACCCCAGAGCCAAGACTCAGGCTCAGGTGTTCTCAGCAGTCCAGGGCCCTCTGACCCAAGAGCGTCTCCTAACGTAGCTCCCAGCAAAGCCCGTGTCGTATCCAGCGGTGTCAGCCTGCTGATCTTGTCTGCGTGTTCTTTTCAAGAATCATCAAATGGGTGGAAATGGAATCAGAACTGCCCAGCCCCCAGCAAAGGGCACAGGATGGACACGGCGCCCAAAGGGAGGTGTGCTCCCCGCCTGGGCTGCGGGCCCCCCCCCCTCCGCGAAAGTGTGCGCGCCTCCTAGGCTCTTGCGTGCAAGCTCAAGCTGAATGCTTACCAAGCAGGAATGAGCCTCTGGCAGTACCGGGGGCGGTGGGGGGGGAACCTCCGTGCCTCAGGGGGCATCTAAAATGTAAAGACCCAGGGGGCTTTTTAGCAAAGCAAAGGATACTTGAGACCTCTCAGGATGCAGTTTTTAGCCAGTCTCTGTGAAACTGGCTCTTTGAGCCAATTCACAAGAAGAAAATAGATGCATTCCTTCATATAATCCATTTATTCATACATTCTACAGGCATCTATGGGATGCCTACTGCGTGCACAAAGCCTTAGGAATTAGGTTTTTTCTAATGATCTTTCTCTTTGCAACCACTTAACTTTTACAAAAAAAAAAAAGAACAGAGATGGAAATGATGTCATAAAGAAAAAGGATTTTTGAAATTGTAGGAATACTGACGAGAACCTCCTATTGGCTTTCGTGTTCATTTTGGCCTCAAACGCTAAACTCTGCTACGGAACCTCTTGGAGCTCCAGGGGCTCTGATGAGAGCTTCTTTGATGATGTCATCAAAGTCATCATGGAACATGGTGCTCGGATTTTGGTTCGGATGGCGGCACATTGTTGTGTGTTTTCTGAGGCAGAAGGCTTGTGTGTGGCGGTCAAACCAGGTCACAGCACTTTCTATAGGACGCTGTCTCAGATCAGGGTGAAAGTGCCAGAACTTGGAAACAGGCAACCTGAGTTCTGAAATCGCCCTGTTCTTGAGTGGAAAGAGGGCAGGTTTTGCAGTCACGCGGGTCTGCATTTTGAGGCCTAACAAGGCCATGTACTGTGCTGGTGAGTCATTTTCCTTTCTGTGCCCCAGTCTTCTTATCTGTAAGACAGAGACACTTGTACGGACATTGGAGGGTCAGCTAACGCTTAAACTGAAGGCTCCCCTAGCCCAGGCACCACGGGAAACCCGTCTCCTGCGTTATTTCATTTAATCCTTACAACATCCTCTGGAGTGTGGAGGCCCCGTTATCAGCCCCATTTTACAGATGAGATAACCAAGGCAGTACAGCACTGCCAGGGTCTGGAGCAGAGCCGTCCTGCAGTAAACTCAGCGCACGTCTAGTCTTTCCTCTCTCTGGCTGTGTGCCAGCCGCCCTGGCTTCGCTTTCCTCCCGAGTCAGTGGGGACGCCGGCCCCCAGCCTTCCGCTCCCTGGGCAGCCGACTCCTGGCGATGTTCACTTAGAACTTTGGCTGCGGAAGTACTTTGTGGTGGGAAAGTGGGCCACGGGTGTCACGTCGGTGGAGCCACGGACAGCACGCACCTCCCAGGCCGGGCTGCGTGCCCGCCGATGGCCGAGGTGCCCACAGGAAGGGGTCTTCCCACGTCACACCGCTGGCTGCAGCTGCTGTCTCCACACCTCCTCATCCCATCCTGCAGTCTGACTGTGAGTGTCTCTGTCCAGCAAGACGTCTGGGCCCCGGCTGCGTTTCGAGGCTGGGGGAGGGTTGAATGGGAGCAAGAAGGAAATGGTGAGAAATAGTGGCGTTGGCATCTCTCTGTGGATGTGATGGTGTGAACCGAACTTCCGAAGCGAGTATTTCCAGCGGCTCGGCTGCTTCCTACCAAGTGGCCCGTGACCACCCGTGACGGCGGCTCTTGCCCAGGTGGCCCCTGTTCCCGTCACAGACAGAATCGGACTGTCCCGCCCACCCCGCCCAAGCCGGGCTTAGCTCCCAGCGGTGGCAGGTGCGTGTTTTGTTGGACGGTCACTGGACAGAGTGGAAGGCGGAAGCCCCCTGGCACCAGCCCTCGGGCGGCTCTCCTGGGATTGCGGAGCAGAGGACAGAGGCCGCGGGCAGTGGCGGGGAACCGGCTCCGTCTGGCCGTCAGGGGCATCTTTCCTACGCCTTCCCAGCCTCTCCTTTTGTGCAGGAAGGAGGAGAGTGGAGGGCGGTCACGTGGATGGCTGGCTGTGATTGTGTCTACACACTAGGCGGAGATGGTGCACAGTTGTGTCAGTGTGAACCTGTTACCCGTCTGCCAGCTGGCCTCTGTCCCCTGGTTGTCCCATGATGACTCTTAGCTTGCTTCCTTAGGAAACCTGTGCCTTCATGACTCAAAGCATTGACTTTCCAAGTCCCTTACATGCAGTGCAGGACTAAGAAATGTACATATTCTTATGGGAAAGTATGTTTTTTATCTGATGCTCTCAACGTGATAACAGAAATAAAATCTAACTGAAAATAAACAATCAGCCTCCTCGATTGTAAGTTGAACAAAATGTTAATGGGCGCGCCTGCTCATTTTTCCTGTCTGCTATGTCAGAGGAACAAAATGGATCGAACAAAACACGTTTCACACCTTCACTGCTGATGCTGTTGACATTCAGTGGGCGTGACTTTGAGCCACAGACAGCGGAAGATCGTTGTTTTCTACCTCTGCAGATTTCGTTAACAAAGACTACTCACCCTGCGGAAAGCTTTCTAGAATATTCTGCCTTATGTGGTTTCTCAGAGACACGTGGGTAGAAAAGAATTTTTTATTTCTTTATTTTTGGCTGCGTTGGGTCTCCGTTGCTGCGCGCGGGCTCTCTCTAGTTGCAGCGAGCGGGGGCTGCTCTTCGTTGCGGTGCGCGGGCTTCTCTTTGCGGTGGCTTCTCTTGTTGCGGAGCACGGGCTCTGGGCACGTGGGCTTCAGTAGTTGTGGCACGTAGGCTCAGTAGTTGTGGCGCACGGGCTTAGTTGCTCCACGGCATGTGGGATCGTCCCAGACCGGGGCTCGAACCCGTGTCCCCTGCACTGGCCGGCGGATTCTTAACCACTGTGCCACCAGGGAAGCCCCGGTAGAGAAGAATTGGAACAGGAGAGAGGGGCCTGGGTTTTGGTTCTGACTCTACCTCTGTCTAAGCATCTGGCATTTGCAGCTCATTCACCCCCGCCCTAACCGCCCCCCCCCCGCCCCCGTCTTGAGTCTCCGTTTCTTCTTCCGTGGGGTGGAAGGTACGCAGTTCCCAACCCTGCAGTGCTGTGATTCTGTGGTTCTCCTCCTTCGTGTGCCTTTCCGCGTCCTTTTTCTCTTACGTTCTGAACTCAACACCCGTTAACTGGATGTGCTGTTACCATAATTACCCAATCACTGAACACCCCATGATGGAGAATAAAGTCACTACTATTCATGCTAAACTGTTTCATTATTTTGGAGGGAGGGCAGGCGAGAGCTCCATGCGTGAAGCTCTAATTACAGTAATATAGTACATTAGATTATAGCTCTCTTTTGCCCTATTTTATTGATGATCATAGCTCAGGAAATCCAAGCCAAGATTTTTATTTCCGTGCCCACATTCCCCATATCCCATGCGTCCAACCAGAGGCCAGCTCTCCGGAATGAGACAAGGTGGACTGCGGTTGTGACTCTGTTTCGGGAGGAGCAGTGAATGAGATGGCGGGGCCGCATTGGTCCCGCACGGCACTCACCGGTGAGACACACCTTCCGGTGCCGGCCTGGGCGCCAGACCTCTGCGTCTTTGGCTCAAGGCCCACTGACGGAGCCCCTCACACTGGGAAGCCCCGGCCTGTGCCGAGGGGAAAACACAGAGGCGTCCTTCTAGAATGTATGTTTTCTTAAGTACATTTGCAGAAGAAATATTAGCCAGATATTAAAACAAACTCAACCTTATAACAGAGTAGAATGCAAAACTTGCATAAATATTTAACGTGAAATAGAATGCTTAAAAGAAACGTCCAGCAAATAGAGGCTAAGTGGGGCTCTCCCTGCAGATCCTCACTCAGATTCTTCTACTGTTCAGGGCACTTTGGTGGAAAACACTGAAAATGGTAACTGCTAACATTTATGGAGCGCCATCAGCTGTTCTAAGCATTTGAATGGGATTCTCTGCAGGTTCTATAATTATCCCCATTTTGCAGATGAGGAATCTGAGGTCCAGAAAGAAGTTAGATAATTTGTCCAGAGCTCACAGAGCTCGTAAGTGGTAGAGCTATAAGACTTAAACCCCAGCACCTTCTCCGTTCCCTCACTCCTCTCGCTGCCAGCACCCCCCTTAAGAGAAAGCAGCCACACCCCAAAGGGTGGACTGTCCACATCACAGACGGAATAGGTAGATCTAATGCAGGGCGAGGAGCCTCGCCCTAGAGGGTCTCCACAACTGACTTCAAGACAAGTGTGGTGAATGTATGTCTAAAGTGTTCTTCCTGGATCTTCAGAGGAGCCCAGGGCAGAGCAGAATCTTCTGAAACGGGCACATATTCTAGAAGTAAGCGTAGGCTTTTCTGCCATACCTCCTGCCTCCGGGTGAAGCCAGCTCTGGTCTTCCATCCGCTGATGGGCCTGCTCTCCTCCCTGGACTACTGAGCCAAGAAGGCCTGGTTTTAGACAAGAGGAGACACCCTGCAAGGAGCACATATTCTGCCTTGTCACCATGACATGGATTGAAAATTTGCTCCAAGAGAGATGTGGGCAAAAGGCTATGAGAAGCTTTCAGTTCTGCCTTGGGTGATCAAGGAATGGTTCCTTGAGGCAGTGGGCAAGGAGGGGCATTCCAAGTGGAGGAAAAGCATGAGTGAGGAAGGCCCAGGACCAACTGCACAGCACGTGTCTGGACTCTGGAAGTGAGGCATTTTAGCTGCGGTATCAGATTGTACGTGAGAGCAGAGGAAGGGAAGGCTGTCAAGGGAAGTGGAGCCACCGTACGGATGGCTTTGAACCCCAGGCTAAGGAGTTTGAGTTTGACGATGAAGCTAGTGGTGAGCTGTCTGAAGTTAGGGAGGAACAGAAAGGAAGGATAGAGGTTTATGCGGCAGGAAATCAACCCGCCCACAATCTGCAGAACAGAGGAGACTGGGAGAAAGGGAGAGGCTGTCAGGTTGGAGACTAATTAGGGAGCCATTTAAATAATTCGAGCGATAATGAGTGTGTGAACAGGGGAAAGGCATGGAATATGGAAGGGGCGCACTCTTAACTCAGGGGTCATTAAGGAGGTAGTGTCTTCACATATTGTCCTGATAGGAGGACAACAGGAGAAAGAAGCAGCAAGCATGACTCCTAAAACAGAAGGAAGGTGGTTCGATCAAAGAAATATGGGTTTCTGCTCCCAGAAAGATGGTGTAGAAGTGATTGTTCTTACCCTTCCTGCTAAGCAGAGCTCAAAATCCCTGGACATTATGCATAAAATAAACATAAGAAGACTCTGAAAAGTGGGGAAAAGGAGGCAGATCCACCAGGGACCTTAGAACTTGAAGGATAACACAGCGGTGAGTTCCCTGTGTTTTATTTCGCCTCTTGCAAACCGGAGTCTCATAACACAATACCCAACTCATCTAGGCTTCAACCCGAAATCACTTAGCATACAAAGAATCAGGAAAATCTCAACTCAGTGAAAAAACTCAACCAACAGATGCCAACACCAAGATAATATATATGTTAGGATTACCAACAAGGATTTTCAACGAGTCATCATAAAAATGCTCTGGGCTGGGGCTTCCCTGGTGGCGCATTGGTTGCGCGTCCGCCTGCCGGTGCAGGGGAACCGGGTTCGCGCCCCGGTCTGGGAGGATCCCACGTGCCGCGGAGCGGCTGGGCCCGTGAGCCGTGGCCGCTGAGCCTGCGCGTCCGGAGCCTGTGCTCCGCGACGGGAGGGGCCACAGCAGTGAGAGGCCCGCGTACCGCAAAAAAAAAAAAAAAAAAAAAAAAAAAAATGCTCTGGGCAATCATCACCACACTTCACACAAATGAAAAAGTAGAAACTCTCAGTGATGAAATAAAACATACAAATAGGAAGGAAATTGAAATTTTAGAACTGAAAAGGGCAGTAAATAAAAAATCTCAGTGGATGAAGTTAACAGCAGAATGGAGGAGAGAGAGGAAAAAAATCAGTGAACTTGAAGATAAATAGAAATTACCGAAAGTGAATAACAGAAAAAATAGACAAAAGGAGAAAGGCACAGCTCCGTGCCCCAGTGCTCAATGGTTAATCACCCAACACCAGCCCAAGCAACTGTTGACACAAAATAGGTGGAGATCAGGTCTGTGCAAGCAGAAAATACCAGAAAGGCAAACTATATGTAAACACACTTAAGACAGATTTGACAAGAATAGACCTCAACCTGACTTGCTAGGAAACTCCTCAAGCCGAAAACGTCAATGTTCCTCTCCACTGAGGCTGTTTCCCCTGACAAAGTTTCCTTTGAGAAGAAAAAGAGTAACATTTTCAAAACTCAAATGAGTTTACAGAAGTCAACGGAGACATGTGTCCCCTTGATGCACGTAGTGTGAGTTTCGAATGTGCTCCTACATGCAGAAGTTATGTAATATAATACAGTTCTTGCAGGTACCCCTGGAGCAGAGCCAAAGGAGAGAGAAAGAGAGAGAGAGACAGACAGACAGACAGAGGAGAGAGAAGGAGGGAGGGAGAGGGAGGGAGAGAGGGAGGGAGGGAGGGAGAGAGAGGGAGGGAGGGAGGGAGGGAGGGAGGGAGGGAGGGAGGTGACTTAGAGGCCTGGGAGACTATAAAAGATCTAACATTCATGTCATTGGAGTTCTAGGAGAAGAGATAAAGGGCAGGACTGAAAAAGTGCCCGAGGCAATAATGGTCATTATTATTCAACTAGAAACCAATAACAGAAAGATAAAAGGAAATCCAAACACCTTGAAACTAAGTAACACACTTCTAAATAATTCATGAGTCAAAGAGTAAGTTTCAAGGGAAATTCAAAAACACATTTAACTTAATCAAAATGAAAATACAACATATCAGAATTCGTGGGATGCAGCTAATTCAATGCCGAGAGGGAAATTTACATCATTAAATGCTTACATTAGAAAAGCAGAGAAGTCTCATATCAATAATCTAAGCCTCCATCTCAGGAAACTAAACAAAAGAAGAGCAAAATAAACCCAAAGCAAGTAGAAGGAAGAAAATGATATTCAATCAGAAATCTATGAATTTGAGGGGATTACGAGGTACAAACTATTATGTATAAAATAAATAAGCTACAAGGATATATTGTACAACACAGGGAATATAGCCAATACTTTATCATAACTATAAATAGAGTATAACCTTTAAGAATTGTGAATCACTATGTTGTACACCTGAAACATATAATATTGTACATCAACTATACCTCAAGAAAGACAGAAAGAAAAAAAGAAAGAAGGAGGAAGAAATCTGTGAATTTAAAAATAGGAAAGAAAATCAATTAAACAATTAAACAAAAAGCTGGCCCTTCGAAAAGGTAAAGAAATTGACAAATCTCTAGCAAGACTGACAAAGAAACAAAGAGAGAAGATGCCGAATCTAATATCAGAAAGGAAGTGGCATATCACTATAGATTCTGCAGACATCAAAAAAGTAATAAGAGAATAGTCCAAGCAACTCTATACACAAAAATCTGACAACTTACATGAAAGGGACCAATTCCTTAAAAAGTGCAAACTACCACAACTACTCCGATATGACATGGATAATTTTAATAGCCCTATAACTGTTAAGGAAATTAAATTCCTAATTTTTAAAAATTTATTAATTTATTTATTTTTGGCTGTGTTGAGTCTTTGTTGCTGCGCGCGGGCTTTTCTCTAGATGCGGCGGGCAGGGGCTACTCTTCGATGCGGTGCGTGTGCTTCTCATTGCGGTGGCTTCTCTTCTTGCGGAGCACGGGCTCTAGGCACGCGGGCTTCAGCAGTTGTGGCACGTGGGCTCAGTAGTTGTGGCTCACGGGCTCTAGAGTGCAGGCTCAGTAGTTGTGGCGCGTGGGCTTAGTTGCTCCGCGGCATGTGGGATCTTCCCAGACCAGGGCTCGAACCCGTGTCCCCTGCATTGGCAGGCGGATTCTTAACCAGTGACCCACCAGAGAAGCCCTAAATTCCGAATTTAAAATCTCCAGGCCAGATAGTTTCACTGGAAAATTATACCTAACATTTAAAGAAAAGCATCAATTCTACCCAATGTCTTCTGGAAAATAGAAGATGAAGGAAAACTTCTCAGTCCTTTTTATGAAGTCATTATTACTCTGATATCAAAACCAGAAAACAACAGTACAAAAAAAAGGAAAACTGAACACTATGAAAAATAGGTGTATCTTCTTCAGAGAAATGTCTTTTCAAGTCCTTTGCCCATGTTCGAATCAGGCTGTTTGTTTTTATTGTTGAGCTGTAGGGGTTCTTCATCTATTCTGGTCCTTGTTGGGTGTGTGCTTTGCAAACATTTTCCGTCGATGGCCTTTTCACTCTGTTGATAGTGTCCTTTGCTGCACAAAAGTTTTTAATTTTGATGAACTCCAATCTGTTTTTTTCTGTTGATGTTTCCGTCAAATCTGGAGATTCCTTGGGGCATCGTCGCAACATGGAAACACAACATCCTTTGTCCTTGACCCTACACTGCTCTGTGGTCCCCACCCGGCACCCTTCCCCACCCAGCAGAGCCTGCGGGGCGCAGCGTTGTGTGAATTCTCTCCACCACTCTTGTCTCGCACCAGACGGATGGCAGGACGTTCGTATGCATCCTGGGGCTTTGCAAAGAACTACGCAGCACAGAGTGGGGCTGAAAAAATGTTGGAGAAATAATAAAGAGGTGACTGAATAAATGGCTCCTGGAAGGAAGAAATTGGCCTCTCAGCAGGCTGTAGAGCCTCAGACCTGACCACTTTCAAAAGCGCTTTCCTTCTTTCTTTCCTTATTGTCCCGGAAAGTTGCCTCTCAGTGGGACCTGGCTTTTATATAATTGTTTGCGGTGTAACAATACTGTTCTGTGGCTCTAAGGCAGTGGTCTAATTTCCCTCCTTCCTTAATGAAAAGGACATGTCTTCGGTGGGAAATCGGTGATTTACTGAGGGACCAAAGACCGTTTCTGTTCCTAATAGAAGCCAGTACAGATAAGCTGCTTGCTGGAAGGAACAGGACCAGCTACCTCTGAATAGGAAATTGCTTTCATCGCCCCTGGCGTGTCCTTGCTAATGTGGAGTTGGCTTCACCCTGATGTTCGCCCTCAGATGGACAGCCCTCCTCAGGACATCCAGTCCAAACACCTTGTTCAGTGAGCTTCGTGCGTGTAACTCTCCCGTGAGCTCCAGGGCTCTTGGAACACAGATTCGATCTAAAATCAAAATTGAGAGCACTCATTCCATATTAAAAAAAAATGTCTCCTGACTGAAGCATGAGTCATTGTTAATGATCCTTTCCTAATTTTTCATTCCTTTTAGGACTGCTGCTGTCACTATCAGATAAGGGGTAGCAGGCGCCAAAGCCTTAGGAAAAAAAATAATAGGAGAAAAAACATGAGATTAAGAAAATTCAATTATCTTTTCATGCAAATTGGGAAAAAAGCTGTCATTATCAATTGTTGTTTGATTTTAGCAGCGAAAGCCCCCCAAGTAAGTCTTCCTTGTTCATCTGGAGTAAGTTTGAACAGTCATGATATTCCAGAAAGAACAGGACTCGGAACTCAGACAGACCTGGATTTGCGTCTGCACGGTGACTCCCTTCTCTCTGTATGATCTTGTACACGTTATGTAACCAGTCTTAACTTCTATTTGTTCCTCTGTAAAAGAGGGATATCATGAAAAATGCCTTACAGAGCTGACATAAGATTAAACAAAACAGCATTTGTAAAGCATGTAGCATATGCTCAATAAATAACCCCTCCCCTCCCTTCCCCTCCCCTCCCTCTGTACGTGGCATTTGTTGTGAGTATAGCCATTGGGGGGTGGAGTTACTTGTTAGGCGATTACTTATTTAAAAAGTGGTAGTCTGGTGGACCAGATGGCCAAGGCCATGAGGACCAAAAAATGATTTTTTTTTTTAACCGAGTTGTCATCTCTTTTATCCACTCATTCTTTCATCAGACATTTGTTTCTGCCTCGAGAAAGGAGCCCGTGGTGGTGAAGGATGAAAAACCGGGCTTGTCCTTGGAAGCTTGGCCTGATTTGCAGTTTGCTTTTTCTTCCATGACTTACTTCCAAATCGTCCCCAGATATTTGGGTTGGTTTGGGTGAGCTGCTGTGAGCACAGTGGTCGATGTCTGAGCCCCCCGCCTTCCCGTGCGCTCCAAGGATGGGCTCCATGGGTGTCATTCACGGCTGCATCCTGGCACCCAGCATGCCACCAAGAGAACCCTCAGCATCACAACTGACCTCTGACCTGCATGCAGTAAACACCATTTTTGGTCTCATATAAATCAGTATAATGTCCACTTTCTCAAGTCCCAACTCAGAGGAGAGGCTGAGGAGGACGTGGAATGTTTGGTAGCTTGGTGGTTTCTCTGTCATTCATTGGGGCAGGAAGTGAATGGTGTGCCTTCCTCTCGGGGCTATTTCCACCTTCGTGAAAGAGCAAAGAGAAATGGCAGTGTATTCGGGAAGAGCTTTGCAGGGTTAAAGGGTTTATTAGAAACTGTAAACAGACGACACTGTGGAGCCCAAAGGCAAGTGAGGATAATTGGAATCCTGTTCACCAAAGAGTTACAAGACTCTGCCTTAATTTTTTATTACAAATGTCTCCATTCTTATTCCCTATAGAGAAATCTGTCTCCAGAGATAGTCATAGTTCAGTCTCGTGGAGGGCGGAAGCCTTCCACCTTGCTGCTCAGACGTTTTCTTCTGCTGACAGAACAGAATAGAGTTGCTGACCAGTCCAGGCGCTCGGGTTAAGGAGGGTGGACGGAGATGCCAGAAGCTTCCAGGAAGGGGCAATGTTTCTAGTCTTCATCTTGGAGAAGCAGATTCTCAGCAGGGGCGTTTTCATGGTCCGTTCTCACTTTTAAAGAAGTTCAGCAGGCAAGATTAGTGTCTCTCTTAAAAAAAAATGTTGTCCCTAGCATTAAAAAACAAAATTCAACGAAGTACATTTCAAAGATCTTGTTGGCTTTATTCAAAGATTTATGAATCAAGAAGCATCTCATTCAGCAGATAGAAAAGAGCTCTCAGGAGCTGGACCAAATGAAACACTCTTATAGGCCGAAGGGAACGGCAACAAGAAGGTTATACTTGGCAAAAAAGCAGGTTGGTTATGGCAAGATCACCTTCCTGTAGGGGACGGACGGCAGGGGTCTACCAGGCAGGTGACCAGTGCTGGTCAGGCAGCTCTTGAGGGGCTGGGTTAAGATCCCATTTCTGGGAGAGCAGAAACTGTCATTAACTTGAATCTCAGCTTGGTAACTTAGCATGAACGACTCCATTTGAGGCCTGTTGTCTTGCTGGAACCCTTCCCCCTCTTTGTAGCGACCAGAGGTGACCACGTACAACCAGAAAGCCCTCCTCCACCTGGTTGTCCCAGGTTTCTTCAGAGGAGTGACGGCATGCTGGCATCTCATCCGTGGTGGCAGAGACCGTTTCCTTGTCTCAGCAGTTTTCTGCTGCACTCATTCTGTTCATGTATTAAACATCCCCTACCGTGGACCAAGGCAGTGTTAGTCCTCTGGGGACAGATCCAGGGGTCATAACTGCCATCTCCCAGGAGTGCAGGCTCTAGAGGGGGGAGACAGAAGGAAGCAAATGGGCTCAGCGCCGTTTGGAGGGGTTGTCACTGAGGTGCGTTGGGACACCCTGCGGGGAGAGGATGGAGCCCCAAAGCCTGTAGGGGGACGGGGGGTGGGGACGGGTCAGGGAGAGGCACACAGAGCCCCGCAGAGCCAGCGGGCGGGCTGCAGGACAGCAGGCAGGGAGGCAGCACTTCCAGCAGGTCTGAGAGTGTTTGCAGGACTTCAGGACTGTGGAGGCGCAGGCTTGGGGACAGCAGGGGCCTGGGCAGAGCTGGAGACCCGGAGGGGTAGGGCGGACAGGAGTTCAGAGGGCAGAGGTCAGGGGGTCTCTAGGACGCCTGACCATGAAGGCAATAGGGCTCAGCCAGGGCTCACTGCACGCTTGTTGGTTGTCCGCTTGTTTGTTTTAAATTCTTGACTACGAAAATGTTAAAACGTGCACAAAAATAGAATAGTGTCATTAAGCTCCGCGCACCTGCTTATCCAGGTTCCATAATTGTCACTATAGAGCCAATCTTACCTTGTTTCTATTTTCCACTACCCCTCTTGCACCCCCTGGATTATTATATTTTTTAATTTTTATTGGAGTAGAGTTGATTTACAATGCTGTGTCAGTTCCAGGTGTACAGCAAGGTGAATCGGTTATACATATACATAGATCCACTCTTTTTCAGATTCTTTTCCCGTAGAGGTCATTACAGAGTATTGAGTAGAGTTCCCTGTGCCCTACCGTAGGTCCTTATTAGTCCCCCTGGATTATTTTAAACCAAACCCCTCCCATCATGTCATGTTAGTTCAGCTTGTATCTCTAAGAGGAAAAGACTCGTCTTAAACACACCATAATATCACGATTACGATGTGAAACTTAGCAATATCTCCAAATACCATCTGACATTCAGGCAGTTTTCACATTTGCCCCGTCGGCCCGGAGCCGTCTTGTAACAGCGGCGTGTGGGTCCAGGTGAGCTGCGCACTTTGCACTCGGTCGGTAAGTCCTGTTCGGTGTTACTAAATCAGTAACTGCCGCTCCCCCCTCGCTCTGACCCCGGCACTTGTTGGAGAGAGCTGGCGATTTGCCCTGCGTTCAGGCTTTGGCCGTTGAGAGCTTTTGAGCCGAGGTCACGGTGGGGGGGGGGGGACTTGGCGAGAACGGTGGCAGCCCGGGGGGCATGGGCCGCAGAGGCACCCACCCGAGCCCGGGCAGCTGCACTCTGGCTGCGAAGGCAGGCTGGGCTAAGGCCGCGGCCGGAAAGAGGGGGAAGAGGGGCAGGTCTGAGAACCACTTAGACGTGCAATTGGAGGGGACGGTGAGGGAGAGGAAGGGTCAGCTAGTGGCTCCCAGGTTTCCGGTTTAAGCAGCTTGCTTGGGGTACAGGGTGTCGTGAACCAGAGGGAGGGATTTGTTTGGCGGAGGGGAAGGGAAAATGCATCACTAGGATACAGATTTGATTATTTAAACAAAGACCGAAATGAAAAACGCGTGCTGATGGGGTTCAGGACATGCTACCCCAAAAGAAGGCACCTCGACATACTGAATATTTCGGGAGGAAGGAATTTGAGAAACGGCATTGTGAAAAGGACATTTATTTGTTTGTTGGTTAATTTGAAGTCTAGCTGATTTACGATGTTATATTAGTTTCAGGTGCACAGCAGAGTGATTCAGTATTTTTACAGATTCTACTCTAAAGTGATTACAAGACAATGGCTGTAATTTCCAGTGCTGTGCAGTATGTCCTTGTTGCTTATCTATTTTATACATTATAGTTTGTAGCTCTTCATCCCATACCCGTAACTTGCTACCCTCCACTTCTTCCCTTGCCCCACTGGAAGACGCTAGCCTGTTTTCCTATATCTGTGAGTGAGTCTGTTTCTGTTTTGTTATATACATTCATTTGTATTATTTTTTAAATTCCACATGTAAGTTATATCATACAATATTTGTCTTTCTCTGTCTGACTTATTTCACTAAGGATAATATTCTCTGGGTCCATCCACGTTACTGCAAATTTCATTCTTTTTCACGGCCGAGTAATATTCCCCTGTATATATGTACCACATCTTCTTTATCCATTCATCTGTTGATGGGCACTTGGGTTACTTCTCTATCTTGACTATTGTAAATAATGCTGCTATTAACATTGGGGTGCAGGATTCTTTTCTAATTGGTGTTTTCATTTTTTTCCAGATATATGCTCAGGAGTAGAATTGCTGGATCGTATGGTAGTTCTGTCTTTAGCTTTCTGAGAAACCTCCATACTGTTTTCCACAGTGGCTGCACCAATTTACATTCCCACCAGCAGTGTGCGGGGATTCCCTTTTCTCCACATCCTCACCAACATTTGTTATTTGTGGTCTTCTTGATGACCGCCATTCTGACAGGTGTGAGGTGATATCTCATCGTTCTGCTTTGCATTTCTCTAATAGTTGGTGGTGTCGACCATCTTTTCATGCTCCTGTTGGCCATCTGGATGTCTTCTTTGGAGTGTCTGTTCAGGTCCTGTGCCCATTTTTCGACGGGGTTGGTTTTTTGATATTGAGTTGTATGACTTGTTTGTATACTTTGGATATTAACCCCTTGTCGGTCATATCACTTGCAAACATTCCTCCCGTTCAGTATGTTGTCTTTTTGTCTTGTCGATGGTTCCTTTGTTGTGCAAAAGCTTTTAAGTTTAATTAGGTCCCATTTGTTTATTTTTGCTTTTATTTCTTTTGCCTTAGGAGACAGATCCAAAAATATATTGCTGTGATTTATGTCAAAGAGCGTTCTGCCTATGTTCTCCTCTCAGAGTTATGGTTTCAGGTCTTACATGTAGGTCTTTAGTAAAAAACACTTTCTGAACTTCCCTTGAAGCAGATAATAAAACCGTCATGTGCGAGGTACCCTCCCTATATCCACAGGAAAAGGGCATCCTTCTCTTGGAATAGAAAGGGACACAGATGAATCTGAAGGAAGAGAACTTGCTATGTTTCCTCAAGTTTACTATACTTAGCTTGCACTCTCTGTCCTATTATATCTTTCCACAGCCTTCCACTCTTCATCAGACCTAGCATAAAAACACTCAGATCTCATCATTTCTTTGGGCCTTCATTTCCTTGTTAAGGGTCCTGTGTCATGTGAAAGTTTATTAAGTAAACGTGTATGCCCTTCTCTTGTTCGTCTGTTTCTCACACTAGGGGCCCCAGTCAAGAGCTTAGAAAGGTATTTCCCCCCCTACTGCAGACTCACAAAATGACTTAAACAAAAGAGACACTTATTTACCTTCTACATAGATGCTGAAGTGTAAGCAGTTCAGAACTAATAGGGTAGCTCCATGGTATTGGGACACAGGCTCTTTCTACCTTGTTCTGTCATCTGTCAGGTGGTCCAAGATGGCACACCACCAAGACCACCTGGCTCCAGTGAAGTGGAAGGAAAGCGCGCCTCTTTCCTCCCAGGTCCTGGCGCACAAGTTTCCCACATCCTTTTTGCTCAACATCTGTTTGGCTAGACCTTAGTCAAGCGGCCATACCTCGCTGCAGGGAAAATGGGAAGCATTGTCTTGTGTCCCGCTAACTCTCTGGGGTTCTGCTACCAGAGGAAGAACGGGAGGATGGAGAGGGTGACAGCGGAAGGTGTGGTTGGAGGCGTGTTGAGCTTCAGGTGCCGTGGGTGGGTTTCAGGGGACATACGTGCAACCCAGAAGAGAGGTCTCAGGACTTAGGGTTCATGAGTTCCATTAGGATGCCATAAGTCATCTGATCAAGGGAGGAACCAAACAGATGTAGGGGGACAAGCTCAGACGGGGGCAGGAGGTCAAGACCGGGGAGTCTTTGCAGCACGGTGGGGATGTGTCAGCCGGGCAGGGGCGAGGAGGAGGCGTGCGGACCCTTGGGAGCGGGCACGTTGCGGGAGGGGCCCCTGCACCGCGGGTGTTGCTTGCGCAGCTCTTTCCAGCCTTGCCATTTTCCAGCAGTTTCCTGATGGTTCCGGGAAGCCTCTTCCCCTTTGCACGAGGCAAAGCCCCGAGCTGCATCCCCGCTCCCAGCTCAGAGCCCGGCACGCAGTCATTATTTGGTGTTTGAAGGAATCCGGCGGGGAAGGAGAACTTGCGGGGTGGGGGATGGGGATTTGATGGAGAAGAAAATGCCGCGACGAGGCTGGGGCGGGGGGAGGTCAGCCTTGACCTGGTGCCCCGTGGTTCGCGCAGCCGCGGTCTACCCGGGCTTATTAAACGGCAGAACGGTTTTCCTGAGAACGGAGCCTTGAAAGGCCATCAGCCAAGCAGATCTACTCACATAAGCAAGTGAAAAATAAACAGCTGGTGTCTGCAATGGCCGATCAGAAGCCGGGGAGAGAGGTGTGGCTCTCCCCGGGGTCTCCCGTCCCCTCCCCGGGGCGCATCCCTGAGTCTCAGGCCGCATCCAGTGACTGTGACCGCTGATTTACTGCCGGGGGTTGCCAAAGGCTCTGTGACCATCATACATGATTCTCAGGGCAGGGACACGATCTTTTCCTCTCTTCTGAGAGGGAAGAAGTCACGGCTGGCTGTCCGTGTCCTTCAATCATCCATCACTGTCAAGACACACGCAGACGCTCCGGGGC
Source organism: Physeter macrocephalus (assembly GCF_002837175.3). Classification (NCBI taxonomy): domain Eukaryota; kingdom Metazoa; phylum Chordata; class Mammalia; order Artiodactyla; family Physeteridae; genus Physeter; species Physeter macrocephalus. The sequence goes on from NC_041225.1 coordinate 22,708,395, forward strand.
TCCACAATGTGACTGTGTAAAAGGCGCCAGTCCTATCCTAGAGAAGGCAGGAAGGGCCCTCGAGGACCGTCCCCTGCAACCTCACGGCCTCCTTTAATGGTGAGAAACCGAGGTCTTGGAGAGAACCAGGCGATCAGAGGCTGAGCTTTACCGAGCACCCAGATGACCTGGCACTGAGTGGCCGCTCCCCGGGTGTCTGTCACTTAAGCCTCATACATGCTTTCTTGTAGGTTGTTGGAGGCATTAATATGTGTATCTGACTCAGGGAGGGCAACTCACTTGCCCAGAGCCCCAGGGAGCGGCAGAGATGTGACCCAGACCCTGAGTCCTTGCCTGCTGTGTGGCCGGGGGACGAGGTCACGTGGTGTTGGCGACCCCGGGGAGCAGCGAAGGGCTGCCTGTTCTTCCTGCTCCGCGGTCGCCAAGGGTGGCTGGGGCCTCCTCCTTGTCGCCTTCAGGCAGGGAAGGCTCCAGCATCAAGGGCCAGGAGGGGCGAGGGAGTCAGGGGCGCACCTGCCCTTCAGCATCAGCCAGAGGGCGCCCCTCACGGTTACTGGCCAACGAGGGCCACTTGCCGCGCTCAACCTCAAGGGAGAGGAGAGGGCGACCCGCCGGCGTGGCTGGGGACCCACGGGAAATTCCTGGTGGCTGCCCCAATAACCACCAGCCGCGCGCTTCCCATCGCCCCACCCCCGCCCCTCCCCACAAGCACTGAGATGCTCCCGGGGGGCAGAGCCCTCCCTGCCCTCCTGTACCACATCTTCTGCTTTCCCAGACCATCTCCCTCTGCCTGGCTGGAAAAAAAAAAAAAAAAAAAAGGCAAAACCTTTATTCTTTCTTACGGCAACTGCATAAATATAAATATGTTGGCAAATATTTACAGACCCCAGAGCTGAAAGGTGATATGCAAAGGGAATTAAATTACAGGCTGCAAGGTGTAATAAAACAGTATTTGGGGGCTTCCCTGGTGGCGCAGTGGTTGAGAGTGCGCCTGCCGATGCAGGGGAACCGGGTTCGCGCCCCGGTCCGGGAGGATCCCGCGTGCCGCGGAGCGGCTGGGCCCGTGAGCCGTGGCCGCTGGGCCTGCGCGTCCGGAGCCTGTGCTCCGCACCGGGAGAGGCCACGACAGTGAGAGGCCCGCGTGCCACAAAACAAACAAAAAAAACAACAGTATTTGGGTTTCCCCAGATTCTTGATATTGTTTCTTTTCTGCATGAGGTACTATGCTGGAAAGACATTCTTTTCTAGTCAGTTTCTTTTTATCTTTTTTTTTTTTGCCCCCGAACTGCATACAGAACTTTTACATTAATTTGAAATTCATCTACGGAAGTAAAGGGACTTCCCAAATAGCATTTTATAAATCTCTGTGGCTGTGTGTGTTATTATGGAAACATTTTAAACATACACAAAAGTGGGGAGAACCATATTGTGGTTGTTCAAACACATATGTGCAAGTCATTTGACCTGCCTCTTGTCAAGAGGTGGCATCTGGGTCCCTCTCCCCTGTACCTGAGTGAGCGCTGTGGCTGCTTCCACCAAAGAATGCGGTGGAAACAAAGCTGCGTGACTCTAGGCTAGGTTAGAGAAGGCAGTTCTCTCAGGACACACACCTCAGGAGCCCTGGACCACCATATAAGGAACCCTAAGAGCCACTGTCAGGGAGAGAAATAGACATCTTACACTGGTTGGGACCCTGTCAAATTAGACTGACAAAGACAGATTAACAAGAGAAAACCAAACAGAAGCTTACTAACGTGCATCTCACGAACACCCGGGAGAGCTCAGTGCCCACGAGCTCAAGGGGTGGTTAGAACTTGGCCTTCTAGAGCATCTCGGCAAAGAACAATAATTTTATAGACAAGTGACAAGACGAAGGACAAGGACTGTGAACTTCCAGGGCAGCAAAACAAATACAGGAGGAAACCAGTTGTCGGTGAGGGGTTAGCTTTAGCAACGCTTGTTATGTGGATTCCCCTGGCGCCATCTTTGCACTGATAATGGGTCTAGAGTGGCCTCTGGGGATTAACTTCTTCCTTCCTGGTAGAGGGGGGAGGGGGACTTACAAAGTTATGTCGTGCTTTTAGGCAAATCGGAGGAGGGCAGAGAGCTTTTCTTGTATCTCCTCAAGTGCTTTCAGCTCGAAATAGTCCTATGCCAGAGGGACATAGTTCGGGGAGGGCATGTTGTGCTACCTTTCATTTCCGTAGTAGAGAATCAAGACACAGAGAGAGAGAGAGAGAGAGAGAGAGAGAGAGAAAGACAGAGAGAGAGAGAGAGAGAGAGAGAGAGAAGACAGAGAGAGAGAGAGAGAGAGAGAGAAGACAGAGAGAGAGAGAGAGAAGACAGAGAGAGAGAGAGAGAGAGGACAGAGAGAGAGAGAGAGAAGACCGAGAGAGAGAGAGAGAGAGAGAAGACAGAGAGAGAGAGAGAGAGGGAGAAAGAAGACAGAGGAGCCCAAGGGGCCCAGGTGTCGGCACCTTCCCAGCCCAGCCCACGTACCAGACGTGTACATGAGTGAACCTTGAGCTTGGACCCAGACACCACCTGAGCACCGTAACTGCATGAGATACAAAAGTGAAAACCATCTCAGCTGAGCTCACTCAGCCCTTAGCACCTTGAGGGGTAATAATCAAATGACTGTTGTTGCTTTGAGCCTCTAAGTCATGGGTGGTATTCTGCACAGCACCAGGCAACAAGAATACGTACAACAAACCCCATGTACCCATCACCCAGATGCAACAGTGATCAACTCACGGCCAACTATTATATCTAAACCCCCATCCGGTTGCCCCCCTTCAGTTTATTTTGAAGCAACTTCCATATGTCTTGTCATCCTTTTATCTATAAATATTCCAGCATTTATCCCAAAAGATAAAGACTCCAAAAATATATATGTATATAACTATAATACCATCTGTAGGGGGTTGAACTGTGTCCTCCAAAAAGATATGTTGAAGTCCTAACCCCTGTGCCCGTGTCGGAAAATGAGGTCTTCTGGACGTGATCAAGTTAAGATGAGGTCATAGTGGATCGGGGTGGGGCTAATCCAGTGACTAGTGTCCTCCTAAGAGGGCAGAGACTTGGACACAGAGGCAGACAGACAAAAGAAGAAAGAAGGCGGAGGCAGAGGCTGGAGCGGTGCGTCTACAAGCCGAGCACCGGAGCTGCAAAGACTCACAGAACAGATTCTCCTGGTGGGCTTCCAGAAACCAGCCCTGCCGCCACCTTGATTTTGGACTTCGGGCCTCCAGAGCCACGAGAGACTAAATTTCTGCAGTTCTAAGACACCAGTTTGTGAGAACTTGTCAGGGCAGCCCTAGGAAGTGGACACGCCGTCCAAGAAGCATTCTGTCTCAAGCTGAAGATTAGGTATGTTCTTTTCCTCTCGTGCATTAGCTCTCATCCCTCCTAAGATTTTTGAAACTTCTACGCATACGTGGAATTACTATTTTGTACCTCATACAGATAGAAGGCCACTGATGGACCTCAGCCTGTCCTTCTAGTTTCCCCTTGAGCTCAGATCCTACATCCTCTGTAAGCCACGGCTGCCTGGACCAGCCCCGAGAACTCAGGCCCTGATACATGCTGTGGAACAGAAACAGTACATGGGCTTTGGCCCCATACGGACCAGGATTCCATCTCAAGCTGTGCCATTTAAACCAGTGCCTGTGGCTTTGGGCGAGCTGGTTGTCCGGCCTGAGCGTTGTCCACTGAATTGTGAAAGGTTAACCCTTTCTGTTCCACAGCATTATCACAGGAGTAAATGGAATGGTTTATGGGAACACTGGCCCAGTGCCTGGCACATGGAAGCGTCGTTTCTGCTTTGAGTGACCAGTGCGGGCAGAGAGCCGGGTGCCTGAGTCTCCCGGGCTCCTCAAAGCGTTGTAACAGCTGCCAAGTCGGTGCTCGGAAAGCACGAGGTAGTCCTGCCTTCTCTAAGTCCGGGAAGACAGTGAGCTAGCTTGACAGGTGGAGGGCAGACGCAGCAGGGCCTGACTGGTGTGGCTTAAACACACGTCCTGAAATTCTGTTTTTGCACTTGCATCCTTTGGGAAGTTCTTCTTTTTACCCTGGGCTTTGCACTTGCATCTTTCAAAGCATCGGTGGTAACTCAGGAAGTCCCCACCACCCTAGTGAGAACGAGCTAGCTTATTCGAGTCTTGCCCTGTAAGACGGGATGCAGTAAGGGGACCCAGGGAGCCAGAAGGAGGACTCGGTTCAGACAGGCGCGCCCCCAGAGGCCTTCCTGTCCTTTGGGGTGCGCTGGGGTTGGCTGAGGCGCAGAGCTTACGGGATGGGCTGCAAGGTTGGGTGTCGGTGGTCCCCACACCCCAAACCTTCATAGTGGCTCTTCTGCAACCAGCCAGGGGGCCCAGGCAGGACTTTCCACCCCCTGACCTGTCGGCTGGACAAACCAGGGGCCCCTCAGGCGGCGAGGTCCCTGACATGGCTAACTAGAGCTCTCCCTTTGCCCTTATGCCTGGATGGGGGCCTGTCCGTTACTATGTGCTCGGCTTCAAGGAGCAGGAAATGGAGCCAAAGGCGGCTTTAGCAATAGAGACGCTCGATGAACTCGGGGAACAAAAGGCGCACACTCCGGGGCTGGACGGGCGGCTGCTTAGCCCCCCCGGGCCTCACATCCCTCTCCTCCGCGGGCCCATCTGGCTTCCCTTCAGCCTTGCGTCCCCTCAGCAGCACAGGATGGCTTGGCCCCCGCTGCTCCTGACAGCAGGAGCACAGACCTTTCCCACGAGTGACTCCCCTCGCATCCCATTGGTCGGGGCTGGGTCACAGTCCCCAACGCAGGCCCCGCCCACCTGCACGGATGCCCAGGTGTGGCTGGACCAGATCCGAGTTCTCTTGGCGGGAGAAGAGGAGCGATGCCTGGTAGGGATGGGGGAGGGAGGGCTCCAGCTCCCTGGCCACGTCGGTGACATGGTCACAACCACGGCTTTCAGAGACAGTCCTGGACGGGATCACGGCATTCACAACTGCTTTATTCCTGTAGAAAATAAAACTAGTTTAAGGATAATCTGCTTTACACACCACTTCTGGGAGATTCCATGCACAAGATGTGGGGCTGGTCTCTGTTTTAGCCCCAGCCGGTGCAAGGGGTGCCTCGTGGGGGGCCTGTTGTAGGCAGGCCCGGGGTCCTCAGGGCCGTGCTCTCCATCGTGATGCCAAGGGTCTGGTGAGCGAATCAGAGAGCAGAGGGGTCTCCATGGAAACCTCTAAGGACCGGTTGCCCCACACAGAGCATCCGCTGAAGCCCCTCCAACTGGGGCCCGGCTGCCGACAGGAAGCTGATGCCTGTCTCCGCTGTGTTCTCCCAAAGGCCTCAGCTGCCCTTCTTGATTTTCCAGTGGAAACGGTTTCCCCATCACAGCCCAGTGTAGACGCCAGAACCTGGGCAAGCGGGCGAAGGAGCGAGAGTGAGACAGGGAAAGTAAAGGCGGCACTGCATGAGATTCTGTTAGAGAGGAACGATATAAATGGACAGCAGAAGCTGGAAGAGTGAAAATATATACTTTTAAAACTGTAGACTTCGGACATGCATCAGGATCTGCCCAAGGCAGCCTGCTGTGTGGACCAAACACGAGATGTGGAGATGGGCAACCCCGGCTCTGACATTTATGACTTACGTGATTTGGGACGAGAAGCCTAATTTCCCTGAGCCTCAGTTTCCTCATCTGTAAAGTGGACACAGTACCTTCCCCATGGGCTGCTGTGAAGATTACAGTTAACACTGTCAGAGTCTCGGGCATGCGATAAAGTAAAACAATGGAAACTTTTTCTATCTTGAGGGTCAGTATGATGTCACAGGAAGAGCACACGCTTCAGGCAAGAGAGGCATCTAAGTTATATCCTGTTCCCTGTGGCTGTCGACAGGTCATTAAACACACGTCTCTGAGAATCTGCAGGACGGACCTGCCGTCTACCTTGTCAAGATGAGACAAAGTGTTCTTTAAGCATCCAGCATGGACCGGGCACGGAGTAACTTCTTAGTAAGTGGTGCATGTTGTTGTTATTATTATTATTATTGCCAAATTTTCCATGAAAATGTAGTCAACTCCTGAACCTGGCCTTCGGTATGATTGTCGCCACGGTGATGACAAAGTGCCTGGCCCCTGATGGATGCTCCAGAAGCATTTGTAACGGACCAGTGAGTGGAAATATGAATGGTGGACAATTGTTGCGCGCTCCCTACCCCGCCCCCCACCCCCGAGGACGCGGCTAAAAGCCAAGAGCCCAGCAGTGGCTCTCAGGAAGCGGCCACCCCCTCCCCTGGCCAGTCTGGCACAGGCCCGTTCATGACACTGCCGCATCCCTGGCCTGGTCTTCAGGGCCAGAGTCCACCCGCCCTGCTGCATCTCCTGTTTTCGCACAGTTTAGTCTTCACAGACATGAGAGAGGGCTAAGGGCACCGCCCTGACCGCCTTCTACCGACAGGCCGTGTGTTCATCTCCTGGGGCCGGGTGACATCACTACAAATGGGGTGGCTTAAAACAAACCAAGTCAAAAAAGCAAAAAACGCAAACAAACCAAGTCTACTCCCGCACAGTCCTGGGGGTCAGAGTCCGACACAGGTCTCTCTCGGCTGCGGTCAGGCGGCAGCGGGGATCTGGTCCTTCTGGGGGCTCGGGAGGGGTCCGTCTCCTTGCCTTTTCCAGCCTCTACCTTCTTTGGCTTGTGGCCTCTGCCTCCGTCTTTAAGGTCAGCGTTGGCCAGCGAGTGGGTCCTTTTCTGCTGCCCACTCGGACGCCGATTCTTCCCACCTGGGGATCTGTGATCACAGTGGACCCGTGCAGACAGTCAGGATCCTCCCCCCGTCCAGGTCAGCTGGCGGACAGCCTCAAGCTCACCTGCACCCTCCGCTCCCCTGTGCCACGTCGAGTAACATATTTGCACGTTCCCGCGATTTGTCCCGGCCTCTTGGCAGGGCCGTTATTCTGCTACTTAGGGACCGTGTCACAGGGGCCTGCCTTTCAAATCCACTGAAGGTGCTGGAAGGGTTTCCAAGAAGAACAGCAACTCCATACATTATAGTTCTTGGACTTCCTTAGCCGTATGTCTTTGGTTCTTTACCTTGAAGTGTAAAGTCATCCTGCTAGCCTATAGGTCCTAGGAATTTCCAAGAGAAAATTCTATTATTAACATTCAGTTACGCACTTATCCATTCACTTATTCAGTAATTTATTAATTCAACATGTATTTATTGAACACCTATTATAAGCCAGCTCTCTTGTAGGCCATGGAGACACAGCATGAACCACACAGACGATGCCGCCGTTCTCATGAAATATACGTTCTAGTGGTGAAGAAAAACAATGGACAAGCAAAATATTAGTACCTTAAAATGATTTGGGAGACAGACAAGTGTGACACAGAAAGCAGAGATGAGATAACGAGTGACCAGTGGGGTGGTCAGGGACGTCCCCTCTAAAGAAATGACATTTCGGCAAAGACCTGAACGCTGGGGCCCCCGTGGGAGGTTCCAGGGGTGAGACTGGTCCGGACCAGGACACTGCAGGTGCAAAGGCCGCGAGGCAGAAGCCAGCTGGGCCTGTGGAAGAGCCAGGAAGGAGGCCAGCATGGCTGCAGACGGTGAGCGGGGAGGAGGGTGGTGGACAGCAGGGCTGGGCAGCTTGACAGCTGGTCAGGCCGAGCTTCAAGGGCCGAGGCAAAGGGTCTGTCTGTTTGTCAGGGAAAGCTGTGGGAGGGGGTTTGCTCCATATTTTTTTAAATCTTTTGTGTATGTATGTATGTATTTTTTTGGCACGTGGGATCTTAGTTCCCTGGCCAGGAATCGAACCCGTGGCCCCTGCACTGGAAGCGCAGAGTCCCAGCCACTAGACGGCCAGGGAAGCCCCGGGTTTGCTCTATTTTTGATGGCAAGGTGTGAACAGAGCTTAGTGATGGATCTTGGGTGTAGAACAATCGCTTGGGTTGCTTGGAGGCTGGGGGGAGACAGGCTGACAGGGGTCCAGGAAGGAGATGACAGGAGAGAGGCAGTGAGGACGGACAGGAGATGCTTCTGGGCATGTGCAGAGGCAGAGTCGAGAGACTGCTGGCGGATTGGATGTGCTGAGGGGCTGGTGGAGGGGGGCGGGGGTGGTGACGGAGGCCAGGGCATCTGGCCTGTGAGGCGGTGCTGTGGAGGAGGGGAAATTCCCCCTCTGATCCCTCTTGAGTTCTCCCGGCGGGACCGGTAATAGAATCGACGCGATGCAGATGAGCTGGAGAAGGAGAAACGTTTAATTCATGCATACAGATCTGAATTCTCATAGAAATGGGCCCTGAGAAGAGGCAGGGAGGGATTGACAGGACTGCTTAATTAGCAAGGTATTTAAGCTCTGGGCTTGGGTGCTAAATTAGTAAAGAAGGAACAAGGTTTGTTTATCCAGGCTGCTCAGCCCTGAATCCCCATCTCCGGTGATAAGGATGCCTCTTCCTCCTGTACCGGGATGGCCCTGCACGTGGAGGATTTAGTTCCTGCCTTCAGGACGACAGAGAGGAGGGTCACAGTGACCCCCTTGCACCGGCCATCTCTTCAGTTACTTTAATTCAGATTAATCAATATGCCATGGAGGCATATTTTGGGGCAGCCCGCCCTGGGCCCCAGCAAAACTTAGAGGCACGTCTAAGAGGACCGAGGTTGGCTGCTGCCGTTGTTTTGCTTTGGGCCAGAGAAGGCCAACTCAGAGGCCAGCTTTGAACAAGTTTGAGACGTGTTCAGATACTCAAGTGGGACCGTCAGGGAGGAAGTCAGGTGAGGAGTCTGGGCCGGACGGAGGTACCATGTTCATGAAGATGGTGTTTAGAGCCGAGGTCTGGGTGTCTCCCCAAGGGAGGCTCTGGTGACGGGATGAGATGTTCCCATCAGGAAATGCACCCTCTGGCAGGTCTCTGCCCCCTCCCATGGGCACAGCCACATCCTACCTCCCCCCACCCCCAGGGTGAAGCCCTGAGGCACTTGCTTCAGGCACTGAATTTAAGAGGTGCCGAAACACCTCCATGATCAACGTAAATAAAATGTCCATGCAGTTTTTAAAAATAAAAATTAATGCAAAAAACCCACGACAAGCAAAATAGCAAAATGTTTAAATAAAGACAGGACTATTACCAGTGTGGAGCCATATCAGAGCCCGAGGCAAAAGGAAAAGTAGTAATTCTCATCCTGTCTCTGTTTAGAAAGTGGGGCACCTCAGTCCCCCACCATCACCCCATCCTCCACACCCTGCGCCTCTTCTGGGGCCCCAGCGGCTCTCAACCCCCCGCACAGTGGAAACAATTGTTGCACGTTTTTTAAAAAATGCAGATGCCTGGGCCCAGCCCCGGGCCAGTGCAAACGGCATGCCAGAGGGTGAGGCCTGAGCATCGTACTATTTAAGCTCCCCGGGTGGTTCTCCTGTGCCCAGGGCTGCGAATCACTGGGACTGCCAGAGTCTGGAGGGCCCCTGGAAAGCCAGCCATCCTCTCTCTGCGGGTTCTCAGCAGAAAGAGGGGGAAGAAAGTAATTGCATTTTTTCTGCGCAGAAACTGGAGACAAGCCAGAGTACTAGGAATCGTTCTGTCAGTCCCAGATCTGCTGGTTCCCGGAGAGCCTCCTGCAGACGTGGTGCCCGCCAGCTCCCTCGGCTCCCCCGCCAGCCTGGGCGGTCCTGAGTCTGCTCCGCAGCGGCCTCGCACTAAGCATCCCGGGCTCCGGGGCCCCCTTCTCCCCCGCTGACGTGGACCTCCCCAGAAAGGGGCTTGTGAGAAAAAAGTTCAATGCCAGTACCATTCAGTGCCAAGGGCAGGCTGAGGGCAGCTATACTTACCACTGCTGTTCAACGACGGCTTTTTTTTGTTTTGTTTTTTGTTGTGCGGTACGCGGGCCTCTCACTGCTGTGGCCTCTCCCGTTGCGGAGCACAGGCTCCGGACGCGCAGGCTCAGCGGCCACGGCTCACGGGCCCAGCCGCTCCGCGGCACGTGGGATCCTCCCGGACCGGGGCGCGAACCCGCGTCCCCTGCATCGGCAGGCGGACTCGCAACCACTGCGCCGCCAGGGAAGCCCCAACGGCAGCTTTTATAACCGTGATATTGAGGATGAAGGTGTGCTTTCCTTTAGCCGAGTCAACAAGTTCCACGGATTTGTTTGTTCACACCTCTGGGAGGGTTTACTGTGTGGTCCTCTGGGGTGCCGTGTCATTTAGCCAGTCAGTGAAGGCTTCTTATTCATGTACTTCCAGCCAGGTGCTTGGGGTGGGATGGTGGGTAATAAAAGACCAAGCTCTCCCCCCACCCCGCCGTGGTGCATACAGAGAGACAGAGGATAGGTCAAAGAACAAACAATTGTAGGGGCTTCCCTGGCGGTCCAGTGGTTAAAACTCTGTGTTTCCAATGCAGGGGGTGCGGGTTCAGTCCCTGGTTGGGGAACTAGGATCCCACATACTGCGTGGTGAGGCCAAAAAAAAAAAGAATAAACAGATGTATAATACAGTGTTGCGTGGAGGTTATGCTTGATTTTGAAGAAAAATCAAGCCAAATAGAAGCACAGGGAGCACCTGGGAGCTACGGTGCCGTCTGGGCAGAGCTGGGAACGAGGTGAGGAGTGAGTCATGCCATAATCTGGAAACTTCTCCAGGCAGGGAACCACAGTGCAAAGGCCCTGGGGCAGAAGCGCTCTTGGCTGTTCCAGGAACCACAGGGCTTTACATAATTAATACTTACATGTGAAGGAGTTTTACACATCAGTGTTTTCTGTTCTCACCAACCGTAAGGGAACTCAGCCTTCAGGGTGCTTCTGGAGAAGCAACCATTTGCACTTGGAAATTACATCAGCTTCATTTTTCTGTATCCGTCGTGAATTTCCCCCTCTTCTTCCAGCCTTTGCTGTTTGGTCCCAAATCATCTTCTTACTGGGGAAATCAATCGGAGGTTTCTTTTTATAACCTTTCTCATTCTGGTTGATTTAGCTATTATTGCACCATTTTTATTTCTTCCTAAAGTATTCAGATTTAATTACATGTTTTTCTTCTGCCTCTGGTTCAAGTGTGCTAATTATGTGGTATTTAGTCTGTCTCAGGTTTATTATTAGACTTTTCATTGTCCCTGCATTTGCTAAATTGTAGAGAATTTGTATTTTTAGGGCTCTTTCCATTCATGGTGTCATTCCTTAACAAGGAAAGTTTAAAAATACGTATATAAAAGTAGGCTGAACTCAATGTTTCCACCTCTGGGTGTAGAATCCTACTTAGTGAATGAGGCTGGTAATTCTGTGGTCAGCCAGCTGGTAAGTATTACTTTAGGGAAGTTAACTTGGTACTAGAGCTTTTTCTTACGACAGATGGTTGAAAAACCAGGGGCATTGAGATCCTGAAGTGATGTCTCATCACTGGCTTTGGGCACCTGTGGTGTGGCTCTCGCTTTAGCATCTGGCTTTGAGGATGAGTATAAAGTGATCCACATGGATGAACCATGGCCTGGCCCGGAACCTGTGACTCCGCTGTCCCATGGCCAGTTTCTGGTACGAGGAGGCAACTGGCCGACAGCACTGCACGGCCCCTCCCTTCAGCATTAAGGAGACCCCACCTGCCCACCTCTTTTTGGCCATTTCACGGCTCATCCCCAGCTGTACCATAGAAGGTCAGCAGTGTCACTGCTATCGCTACTGTTCTCACCTGGCTCGTTTATTCATTTGTTCACGCATTCAGTCAACAGACACCTGCTGAAGAGTGACTGTTCCAGGGCCCAGGAGAGAACTGTGTACAGAACAACCAGTGTCCCTGCTCTCGTGGAGCTTCTATTACATGGCAGGAAAAGTACTCTTGATAAAAACCAGTAAAAATACAATATGCCAAGGAAAGTGGTAGACTGGAGCGTTGTTCCTGGATTCCCCAAAGCCTGCTCGTATTAGAATTAAGCATCACACGTTGCTATGGACAGTGCAGCTCCTTGCCAGGAAATAGAGTCCATCCTGGCCTCTGGACACTGGGCGTGGCAGGTGATGCACCTGGGCCTGTGGGAAATTGGTGGGCAACGTAAGCAGAGGCTTCAAATATGCTCACGGGTGTTGGCTTGCTTCCTGTACTTCTGCCGTTGCCGTGAGAACATGCCCCGAGTAGTTTCTGGTCCCAGAATAATGGGACACTTGTGGCACCGACTTGACCCCAACCTGCAGCCTGGAGACCCGCCCAGCAGATCCAAGGTGGCAACAGAGATGCTCAGCTGAGCCCACCGGGATCAACCAGTCCTGTAGCCTGTGGGCCCGTGAGCGTGAGTGTAAAGGCTTGCTCCTGGACGTGACAGTCTGAGGGGTGATTTGTTACAGAGCATTGTCACTGGAAGAGCTGCCTAATACAGGTGTCAGGTCGCACAGAAATAAAACAGAGAGAGGGATGGGGGTACCCACAGTGCAGGGAAAGAGGAGTGACCTCCACTGCAGGCCGCGCCACAGGCTTTCTGGATACGTGACATCTGAGCAGGAGCCTGGGGCACTCCCACTTGTCAGGGGAGTCATGATGTGCCAGACGCTGAGTGTCCCGTTTATTGTTCATACATTTTATGTGGCAGGTGCTGCTGTGATCTTTTTTTTTTTTTTTGGCCGCACCACGTGGCATGCGGAATCTTAGTTCCCGACCCGGGATCCATCCCGTGTTCCCTGCATTGGGAGCTCGGAGTCTTAACCACTGGACCGCCACATGTCCGTGGGAGAAAATTGTCCCAAAACACACCAAAGGGAGACGTAGCCACTTGTAACTTACGGGTGACGCCCTGTTAAAACTCCTCGGTGGCGATTTTGAATGTCTTCGCGTTTTGATGCCGGTGGAACCTGCGGGCAGGCGCTAAAAAGTCTGGGGCCAGTGGACTTGCTGATTAGGTTTGGTGGGTGGCTCGATCGCCTGCTTCGTCTTTGGTTGAAACGTTTGCAGTTCAAGCAGAAGACGGGATGGGTGGGGGGAGCATGAAAGGGCGTTCCCAGCCCCCCCGCACCCTGCTGTCCGCCCACTGCCGTGAACTGGGGTCCACGAGGCGAAGGTGAGCCGTGAACATGCCTGAGCTGCCTGCTGTGTATAAGGCAATTCGCTCCAGGATGTGTCTGTCAGGTGACAGCTCTATTTTTGAGCACTTTCTCATCAATTAGGAAGAAAATATCTGACAGGCAGAGATTCTCAGCCTTTCGGGTAGCGAGTTAATTTACAAGCAAACAGGAAGGGAAGTTCAGAGATCATCACAATTTGTTCCTGTCGGCGGAGGGTCTGGGAGGATGGACTCAGGGCTGGGACCCAGGTCGGGGGTGAGGGGGCCGGGGTTCAGCTCGGGCTCCCCAGGGCGGAAGCAGCCCGTGGGGACGCCTGCTCCATCCTCAAGGCTTCAGCATCTTGCTCTGAAATTCACAGCGGTGCGGCGTAGGAAGGAGTTCTTTGCTGTTAGTCACGGGGGTTTGAAAAGCTTTGAGCAAGAATAATAAAAACGGTGACAGCAAGCGCAGCCACGTGGGGAGTGCCGTGCGCCGGGCGGTGCCGCATGCGCGCGCGCGCGCGCACGTGCCCCCCACGTCACCCAATCAGCCAACACGCCCTGGGCGAGGGTCAGAGGGTGGCAGACCGTCTGTCCCTCCCAGGGCCAGCCAGGATCATGCCCTTGACGTTCAGACTCACCAACCCAGAGCCAGACTCCTCCGTCTGCCCCTGCGCCCCCCGCAGCAGGAAATACTCCTCTGCCTCCACGGCCCCAGAGGGACCAGAGAACCGGAGGCCACCCCTCCCTCCCCAAAGCCCGCCCAGATCATCCAAACCAGCCAATCCTCTGATGCTCCCCGCCCTGCCCGGCCTTTCCTGGAAAACCCCAATAAGGGCTGTGCCTTAAAACTTTCCCACCCCTGACCTCTGCTCCTGGACCCCGGGCACCTTGCCCACGTGGCCCTGCAGGAGGCCGGGCCTCCTAAAAGTGGAATACTCTTCGTTTCCGAGCCCCTCCTCTGTCTCCTGTGGCCGCAGCTGACTGACCGTCTCATCAAATACCACAAAACAGTGTGGACAACGGCAACTGTCCACAATCTCAGCGTGTACTTATGCCCATTTTAGGTCAAGAAAGCAGGGTTTAAAGAGCTGAAGGCTGCCTAGTTAAGGGCAGAGCCGAATGGGGCCGGGGTCTGTCACCTGCAAGTCACCTCCACCTTCTGCCTTCACTGCTCCGGGCAGGGATCCGATGGCTGCTGGGCTTCACCTGGGAGCTTGGAGGCAGGGCGTAGCCTCAGGTCCCACCCCAGACCTGGTGACCTCGAGTCTGCATTGTAAGCACATCCCAGTGGTCCCGAGGGAGAGGCTCTGCTCTCACACCTGCAGCCACACACCTGAGGGGGAGAGGCGGCCCCAGGCCATCCCTGGGAGTGATGGAGATGCCTGGGGTTTTAGAGAAGGAAACAGCTTGTGATAAGGACAGGGTGGAAATGCTAGGTTCCCCCACCAGGAGAGGTCGAGGGTGTCTCCCAAGGAGTATCCCACGGTGCCACGGTCTTGGGAGACGTGATGAAGGGACCAAGTGTTCCTGGGCCATAAAGGATTCAGCGAGGCTGGCTTCACCGAGTCAAGGGTTTCTTTCGTGCAGGACCTGTCAGGGTCTTGATGTGCTGATTCAGGTCGTAACTCATGCTGGGGTCGTGGTCTAGAGAGAAAGGGATGGTGAAAGAGACGGGGGTGAAATCAGCAGGCACTGGTGAGGAACTGGCAGGTAGGGTGGTGTCCAGCCTGACCTCGAGGGTCTCTGGCTCTTGCAGTGGGTGGGCGTGGGGCGTTTGCTGAGGGGCCCTTGTATCAGGGAGAAGAGCATGAATGTGGATCGGGCAGGGAAGCCTTGGAGAGATGTGAGAAGAGATGGCAGTCAGAGCAGCGGAGACTTTGACCTCAGGGGAGAGTGTTGTTCTGCAGACTTGCGGGTGATGAGGGGCCCCGAGCTGCTCTGAGGACCTCTGGGGAACCCCGGAGCTGTTGGCCATCTCTGGAGGGGCCGTGAGGGGCTCCGGAGCCGACACCGCCCCTTACCCCAGCGGGTCTTAGATTCTCAACCTTTCCGGTGAATTACAGCTAGACCTTCGGAATCCGGCATGGGAACAAGATGCATACGTTGAACTATTTTTAAAGCAGGGATGACCAGCGCCATCTCATGTGCCAACAGTGGCTGCTTGGTGACTCACGGAGGCTCGGGAGACCGTGCCCGAGGCCGTGATTGAACATAGAATCTGCGGAGACCTCAGAAGGCGAGCGTGGAAACTTGCCATCCCAGGCCTAAGCCTTGTCACAGGTCTTCCACCAAGAAATCGGGCACGTGCCCGGGCTGTTTCCCACGAAGAAACAAGCAAGATCAAGCACCTGTGTTTGGGAGTTTTTGTTGCTTTTTCAGAGTGACTTTTCCACAGTGGCTCCGGAAGTTCTCCCCGAGCTCGGAGAATAGCAGGAAGGTCTGGGACCTTTTCTGGAGCAGCCCAAAGAGTGACAAAATAGAGTCCCTCTAATGGGTGGAGACAGACAAATAAATATATAGTGGATCTAAGACATCCCGTTGCAGCAGGGACAAGGGGCTTGAGAGTGATGGGGAAGGTGCTGGTCAAGAAGGGCCCTGCCACTCGTGTGATGGTTAGGAAGAGGGAGGAAGGGATGGAGTGAACCTCGAAGATCTCTGGCGGGGAGCATTCCAGCGGAGGGGACAGCTGGTGCAAAGGCCCTGTGGCAGGAGTGTAGGGGAGAGTTTGAGAACTATCAGAAGAGCCATGCAGCTGCAGAGAGTGGGTGAGGCAGAGGATGGCAGTAAACAAGGGGAAGTAGTAGTGGGTGTGAGGGTCAGGTTGTTAGAGCGTGTTGGAACCCAAAGGCCTTGGTAAGGATTCTGGAATTTGTTCTGAGTGAAATGGGGAAAGGGTTTTGAGCAAAGGAGTGAAGATCTCCCTTACATTTTAAAAAGACCATTCTGGCTGCATGTGAGGAAAGACTAGAGGGCCTGGGACGGGAGTGAGAGGCTACTGCAATGCTCCAAGCCAGGTGTTACGTGGGCTGGAACTGAGGGTGGTGTGAGAAGAGGTGGTCGGGTTCTGGACATATTTCAAAGGGAAGGCGAACAGGATTTGTTCATGGTTAGATGTGGGGTGTTAGGGAAAGAGGAAAGGATTACTGCCAGGATTTCGGTTTAAGCCACTGGAAAACTAGAGTCGCCGTCTGCTGAGAGAGAGAGAGAGAGAGAACTAGGAGAGGAGTAGGATTTGGATGGGGCGAGGATGAGATCCAGAGAGACATCCAGGCGGAGGTGTCAGCGACAGATTTGTTACATTTAGGTATCAGAGTTCGGGGGTGAAGTCTCACCTGGAGATGTAACTTCAGGAGCTATCAGCGCACAGATGTCCTTAAAACCCTGGGACTTGAGATCACCTAGGAGGCGAGAGGCCCCCGGGCTTGTTACTTTGATGGGTGCTTTCTGTAGAGAAAAAATAATAATTAGTCAACTAAAGAGTCTGCTTTTTATCATCACCGTTCAGTGCTCATCCTGAACAATGTCAGGGACCAGCAGGCCTTTGTTGGTCTAATTTCTAAAGACTGTTGCAATTACTGTTGAGTTTTATACCTACAAATTTCAAGAGTCCAGCATTATAATCCAGCATCTGCATACACTACAGCACGGTCACCACCCCAAGTCGAGTTACCATCCGTCACCATACGGATGACCCCCTTCAACCATTTCGCCCGCCCCCCCATCCCCCTTCCCCTGTGGTAACCGCTAATCTGATCTCTGTATCTATGAGCTTGTTTTGTTTTATTTTGTTTCTTTATTTATTTTGTTTTGTTTTAATTCCACGTATAAATGAAATCATACTGTATATGTCCTTCTCTGTCTGACTTATTTCACTTAGCATAATTACTTCTAGGGCCATCCATGTCCTTGCAAATGGCAAGGTTTTGTTCTTTTTTATGGCTGAGTAATATTCCATTGTGTATAGATACACCACATCTTCTTTATCCATTCATCTATCGATGGACACTCGGGTTGTTTTCACATCTTGGCTCTTGTAAATAATGTTTCTATAAACATGGGGTTGCCTGTATCTTTTTCGAATTAGACTGTTGAGTTTTAGTAACACGTGAAAGCTTCCGGGGCACACACTTATGTTATTTTCTTTTAATAAACATGGCATTTTCCAGAGAATTACCAGTTACAGAGTCAGCCCCTACACATACGGACTCAGAGTCATACGAAACAGTCCAGAATTGTTTGAGCTCAGTTCCTTGTCTCCAGGCCTGGTGGTCTTACACATTCCTGAATTCAACCAGGAGGTTTGACGTGGGCACAGAGGTAGCAGGGAGATTGTCAAAACAACCCTGAGTTGGCTTAGAAATGTATACTCTTCTACACAGAACTTGGTGACTTCACTTCTGTCATGCCATGTGATCAAATGAAGTTTTTATTTGTGTTTAAACTTCAGAACACTACAATAGACTGCAAACTGCAAGGTGTCACATTTCTGTTTGATAAATGCAAATTTTAGTCATGAATATACTAAACTTGAATAGCTTTGCAATGGAAGTTTATTCTTTTTTAAATTGTTGCCTTAAAACTAGAGAATGAACCAAGGAAACAGTGATTATTACTGAGTTTAATTACGTTGTACAGACCAGGGATTGTTCAAATCAATCCGATTGGGTGTGAAATATGCCAGGAATGCCTCTCAGTGGCGGTCCCTGAGTGACCACAGAAAGAGCAGTTTTGCTGGAGTGGGGATGATCCAGTAGTGAAGGAAAATGGGCAAAATGCAAGAGGCAGAAAGTTTTGCTGAAATGAACTCATTTACAAAACAGAAGCAGACTCACAGATCTCGAAATCAAACTTAGGGTTACCAAAGGGGAAACATGGGGGGAAGCGATAAATTAGGAGTTTGGGATTAACATATACACACTACTATATATAAAATAGATAACTACTAAGGACCTACTGTAGAGCACAGGGAACTCTACTCAATACTCTGTAATAACCTATATGGGAAAAGAATCTGAAAAAGAGTGGATATATATGTACGTATAACGGATTCACTTTGCTGTACACCTGAAACTAACACAACATTGTTAAGTCAACTCTACTCCAACAAAAATTTTTTTTAAAGAGGAAGGGAAGGAAGGAGGGAGGAAAGGGAAGGAAGGAGAGAAGGGAGGAAGGAAGGAAGAAAGGAAGGAGGGAAGGGAGAAGAAACGAGGTTTGCGGACGTGGCCTCTGGACCAAGGACAGGCCAGCCGTCGGGGAGGCAGTGTCTGTGCACAGATGCAGCGAGCTCCGTGGGCTCCGGCCAGCCTGGGGAGGTTCCGTTCCATCGCTTCTGCCGAGTGTTAAGTAGGAAGCAAGATGCCACGCACAGGGATGGGAAGGAGGTGACGGGACTTCCCGAGGGAGGAGCTGGTTCCAGAAGAGAGGGCACCCAAGTGGACCAGGGCAGGGTGTTTATGGCCTTGGAGGTTGGGTCACGATCTGCAGAGCCAGCCCAGCATCCCCGGCGCCCTGGCTGGCCCCAGTGCTTCACTCACCAGCCAGGTACCTCAGCAAGTTCCCCGAGTCCTCCGTTTCCTCATCTGCTGGGTGGCAATTAGAACCCTGGTTCCTAACTCTTTTCTGAGGATTCAGTGAGGTTGGTACAGCCCCTAGCACAGGCTCTATGACTTAGTTTGCGCATGTGAACGCTGCTCTCCTTTACCCCTTCTTTGTGATCCAAATACGGGCTGCTCAGAAGATGGGGCTGTAGGAAACTACCTCTGATTTGTTGGAAACTGGGTCCCTCCGTGTCCACTACCTTCTCCCAAATGCTTTGCGTTGACGTAGAAATGTATCCTCCCCATGGTCCACAGAACCATCCTTCACCCCTCGTTCCAAACTAACGACCTTGCAGCCTGCCTGCTTCCCGGCACCCGCCTCACCTCACAGCTGTACCAGAGGCCCGAGCCCTCCACCTGGTGGGAGGGTGTCACCCCAGCCCAGGTTGTCCTGCAGCCCCACAGACGTGTGAGTTACGGGAACGGCCTTGGAGGGAGACCTCATCATCCCAGCTCAGCCGCTTATTCCCCGGACCACTTAGGGCACATCGCTCAGCCTTCTACGCCTGTGACCTTGGGTGCAACACCTGCCCGCTCAGCTTTAGTTACTTCCTTTGCAAAACGGGTTAGTAGTCCTCACCTCAGCAGGATGCTTTGTCGTGACTACATGACAGAATATATGTAGGGAGCTTCGTCCAGCACCTGGCATGCAGTGATCAATAAATGGTAGTAGGGGGATTTTTTTAGTTAAAAATTAAAAAAAAATTTTTTTTAATGATAAAAAACATATAACACAAAATTTACCATTGCAAGCATTTTTAAGTGCATAGTCTGGTAGTAGTAAATACGTTCACATTTTGTGCAGAGTATCTCTAGAACCGTCCTCACCTCGCAAAACTGAAACTCTGTACCCACCAAAGACTTCCACATCCCCTTCCCCCCAGCCTTGGCCACCACCATTCTACTTCCTGTTTTGTTGGGTGTGACTACTGTAGCTCCTTCGCACAAGTGGAATCATACAGTATTTGTCTCGTCGTGACTGGCTTGTTTCACTTAGCATAATGTCCTTGAGGTTCATTCACGTTGTAGCATGCGATAGGATTTCCTTCTTTGTTAAGGCTTGATCATATTCTGTTGTCTGTGTATACCGTATTTTCTTTATTCATTCGTCCGTCGATGGACATTTGGGTCCATTTGCTTCTAGCTCTTGACAATTATGAATAATACTGCAATAAACATGGGTGTGCAAATACCTCTTTGAGATCCTGCTTTCAGTTTGGGGGGATGTATACCTAGAAATAAGATTGCCGGATCATATGGTAATTCTATTTTTAATTTTTTGAGGGACCTCCATACTGATTTCCATAGAGACTATTTTACGTCTCCACCAGCAGGTGCACAAGGGTTCCATTTTCTCCACACCCTCACCAACACTTATTATTTTCTCTTTTGTTTTGTTGATAGGAGCCATCCTAATGGGTAGGAGATGATATCTCTTTGTGGTTTTTTTTTTGCATTTCCCTGATGATTAGCAGTGTTGAGCATCTTTTCAGATGCTTCTTGGCCATTTGTATATCTTCTTTGGAGGAATCGTTATCCAAATCCTCTGCCAGTTTTCAGTCTGGTTTTTTGTTCTTGTTGTTGAGTTGTAAACGTTCTTATATATTTGGATATTAGCCACTTACCAGATGTATGATTTGCAAGTATTTTCTCCCGTTCCGTAGGTTTGCCTTTTCACTCTGTTGATTGTTTCCTTTGCTGTGCAGAAGTTTTTAGTTTGAGGTAGTCCTGTCTGTCCATTTTTGCTTTCGTTGCCAGTGCTTTTGGTGTCACAGCCCATAAATCATTGCCTAATTCTACGTCATGAACCTTTTCCCCTATGTTTTAGGAGTTTTATGGATTCAAGGACTTAGGTTTAGCTGTTTGGGTCCTAGTTATTTTTGTTGTTTTTATTACATCATTGTTAGTATTATTATCATTTCTACTAATGCTGTCTATAAAAGGTTCCTGCCGTTGATGTGGAAAATTAAGAGCTTACTGTTACGCGTTTTAATCTAATAAATACTGGCTGTGCTCACTTGTGTATAAATCTCTCTACCAACCTCTGTAGAAGGAATATGAAAGAAGTCAAAAGGTGTGATCTCTTCTCTCAAATAAGGTCTAGTCCGCAAGATAAAACCCTAGTCTTGTGTGTTCGTGGTGCCCCCTGCTCCCTCGCAGGCTCTGTTCTTGCTGGGGTGTGGTCACTGATTCCCTTCGCAGTTGTTCCTAAGGCTCAGCTTGTTTCCAGCTGGGCTTTTCCTCCTTTTGTGCGAAACCTAGAGGTGCCTCATTACCGCTGTAGCTCTAGCAACTCTGTGCTTTGTGACCACCTAGAGGGGTGGGATAGGGAGGGTGGGAGGGAGGGAGACGCAAGAGGGAAGAGATATGGGGACATACGTATATGTATAACTGATTCACTTTGTTGTAAAGCAGAAACTAACACACCGTCGTAAAGCAATTATACTCCAATAAAGATGTTTAAAAAAACAGAAACTAACACAACATTGCAAATCAATTATACTCCAATAAAGATTTTAAAAAAAATAAAAAATAAAACAAAAAATAAATAAATAAATACAAAGAGACAAAAAAAAAAAAAGAGGACATTTCCATCAGGCGTTTGAGCGAAATGAAAGGGCTCTGAAGGAGACACGCAAATTACAAATGTTACAGGTGCTGGATGGAGCCTCACCTTCAGGGACAGTTCATAATGGCAGAGAAGGGCTATCCGCTCGTGGTACTCAGTCTTTGTTTCCACTGAGTCACTGCAAACGGAAAAACACTTTCTTCTCAGCTCAGAAATCCCAGTGCTGCAAAGCCAGCCTCAGCCTCTTCCCTCTGGTGACTTCTGGAGTCTGAAGAGACAGGAGACCGCAGCAGTTTGATTACGTGGATTCTGCAGGTGGACCTCCAGCCTGACTTTCCCTCCCCGCCGGAACCGCAGTTTTAGGCTCTCCTCTTCCCTTTAATCGTCCTGGGTTTGCTGTACAGGTTGGAGATGTCCCTTACATGCTAGGCTAGAAATAATACAGACCTACGCGAATCCAAACCAAGAGAGGAGTGGCCTTCTGGTCTGGATTCACTCAGTGGCAAAGGCTTCAGGAAGCAGCTCCCAGAGAGGGTGTCTGAGCCAAGGTGGAGCCCCCCTCCCCAAACGCCACCGGCAAGGGCTTCAGAGGTTCACGAAACTTCCCGAAACAGAGGGCCTGAGGAAGGAGACCAGCTGCTGGCGATTTGAGAGGCCACGTTCTCCAGGAGCCCTTGATGGTTTCACAGGATGCTGCTGCATGGCCCTTGTGCAGAGCTGCTGTTTCAACTGCCCGTGAAGTAGCTGGCCTCCCGCAGGAGGCTGTGCCCTCCTCGAAAGTGGGCCTGTCACTGTCCTAGCACAGCATCTGCCGCCGAGAAGCCCCTCAAGACGAGCAGTCTGTCAAACCCCATCCTTTCGCTCTGTTTCACTTCGTATCATTATTTACCTGTTTATGGTCTTCTCCCCCCTGGGCTGTAAGCGCTAGGAGGGCACACCCCCAGTGCCCAGAGGGCGCCTCGTAGTCAGGATCTGTTGCGTGAACGGGTGGATGATGGGTGAACGGAGGGATGGGGGGGCTCAAACTGCTCAGCACCAGCTCGCCTTCCCCCGAGCCTGGTGGGGACACAAGACACTTCTCTGAACCTCACGACTCAGATGGGAGCCTGACTCCACCCACCCCCATCAGCCAATCCTCTGGAAGGTGTGCGATGATCAGACCACTTCCCTGCTCGGCCCCTTTCCGTCTTGACTTCCTGATTCGTACCTGGGTTAGGGGGATGTTCACCCCTGTATTAATCAGGGTTCTGTAGAGAAGCAGAACCAACGGGATGTGTGTATGTATATCGAGAGACAGACAGACAGACAGACAGAGGCTGACTGATTGATTTTAAGGACTTGGCTCCTGTGACGGTGGGGCTGGTATGGATGACTCCTGCGTGGCCTGGTGGCTGGGGCCCCAGGGAAGAGCTCAAGTCTGAAGACCGTCTGAGGCAGAACTCCCTCCTCTTTGAGGACCTCAGGCTCTTCCTCTTAAGGCCTCCAGCTGATTGGATGAGGCCCGCCCACATGAGGCAAAGTCACCCGCTTTACTCAAAGGCTACTGATTTAAATGTTTATCTCCATAGTGGCTGCACCAGTTTACATTCCCACCAGCCTGAAACTAACACACCATAGTTAATCAACTGTACTTCAATATAAAATGAAAAGTTTTTAAAATAAATAAAGAATAGTGAAGTGTAAAAAAACAATGACAACAACAAAACGAAACAAAATGTTAATCTCACCTAAAATATTCCTTGCCAGAGACATCTAGAACAGTGTGAGTGCTGTGGCCTAGTCAGGGTGACACACAATTCACCATCACAGCCACCCTGATGAACCCAAAGAAGGGAAGGCCCACCCCCTACGTCCTGCCCCCAGGACAGTCTGCCCCACTCGCACCCCAAAGTGAAGGGGGCCCCTTGTTTTCCTTACTTCCACAAATTTCGTATAGAAACTCCCTGAAAATCTGATCTCCAGACTTTCTCTGAGGAATACAAACCCCGTTTCTTGACAAGCCGACTGGCTGTTTTGTGCATGTCTCATAGTAAACGTCGGGCGATGCAAAGGCCTCCCCCGTGTGGCTTCTCCCCAACGCTTCAGTTACAGTGGCTCTGAACAGGGTGAGGGGTATTGGATTCCCCAGGTCCAGCCGGCCCCCCTTCCTGCGTGCAGCTCGTCCGGAAGTGGGGCGCGCGGCCGGGGCGCTGCAGGCGCGTTCACGTCCGAATGCAGGACTCGGAGGCTGACGGCGGCGGCGAAGAAGGCAGTAGCCACGCCCTCTTTAGTCGGTTCCTCGCGCTGACATGGTCACAGAGGAAAACACTTTGTCGCCGGGGGATGTCTTTGGACACAGAAGCTCACAGTATATGTCAAGGAAAAAGAAAATGAAACCGAGGGCTTCCCTGGTGGCGCGGTGGTGGAGAGTCCGCCTGCCGATGCGGGGGACGCGGGTTCGCGCCCCGGTCCGGGAAGATCCCACGTGCCGCGGAGCGTGCCGCGGAGCGGCTGGGCCCGTGAGCCGTGGCCGCTGAGCCTGCGCGTCCGGAGCCTGTGCTCCGCGACGGGAGAGGCCACAACAGAGGGAGGCCCGCATACCAAAAAAAAAAAAAAAAAAAAAAAATATATATATACACACACAATGGGGTATTAGGGAAGGGTAAGCTGGGACGAAGTGAGAGAGTGGCATGCTCGTTTTTAACGCGTGCATTTATTAGCGAGGGTTCAAACTCTACAAACTATGCTCTAACCCTCATTTTCCCCTTGCTGTCTCGTGAACATCTTTCCGAGCTGCTGAGCATGGGCCTGCAGGGTTATCTTTGCTGCGGGACACAACTCTGCTGTAGGACGTCGTAGGCAAAGCAGAAGCCTGTGCCCGGTGCTCGCCGGGTCCCATGCCCGGTGCTGCTCCTCCCAGAGCACGTGAGGGAGGGGATCTCATCTGCCCATTTTGCAGATGAGGAAACCGAGGCCAAGAGACTCGCCAAGAGCAGAGTCAACATTTAACCCAGAGCTGCGACTACAGGCCCTGCGTCTCCTGACTGCCTTCCTGTCACTGAACTTACACTCAGTCTCCCTCTTAGAAACAACACTGCCCTAGGCATTCGTGTGGCCACATCTTTGTGACCGTCAATAATTGTTCGCCTAGAACCAATTCCTGGAGGTGGAATTTCTAGGTCAGTTCTTTTAATGTGACAGTTAAACTGTAATGCGTTGTAAATGAAACAAGTCTGAACAAGTCATTCCGGATGCTCGGAGGGGCCGTGGACAGTACTGAACACAGTGCATGACAGTCAGTCGGGAAGCAGGAATGATCTTGGGTCTGACGGGGCCTCTGGCGGTGTAGCTTCCTTTGGACAATGTTTCTCCAGAACAGGAACTCGACCGAGCACTAGCGGCCATTTCTCCATCCGGCCCCTCGCTCCCCTGCGCTCTCCAGGGCTGTCCACACCGGATCCACCTCCTGGAGGGCCAGGCAGGTGTTTGCCGAGTAGCTCTGCTGCATGACGCCTCTGAACTTGCCCCCTGCCCTGACGAAGGCCGGTCGCTTCGCTCGCCCTGTGACTTGCAAGACGCTGTTTACTCTTTGCTGCCACCCTGTGGGGTTAGTACAGAAGCAGCAGCAGCAGAGGCTGAAGAATTGCAAAGGGCCCTCAAGTTCCGAGGCTGAGAAGCAGAGGCAGGGCGGCGCCTTGGATCTGGATCTCCGTGACCAGCCCAGCCCCACGGCCTGCTGTGCTTCCCTGGCCCATCGTGACTCGAGGTTGGGCAGGGGTTTGCTGGAGGTGTAGGGGTGAAGGAGCTAAGCTTGCCCTGCTCCCTGCCCAGCGGATGCTTGTTCCCTCGGAGTCACGAATATCCCCATGGGCCGGGGCCGAAGGACTAAAATTATTCCAGTGCTATTTCATCTTTATCACAAATTTCAATACCACTTCCCTCCTCCTGCCGGGGGCCCAGGGGGGAAATGTCAGGGCGGGGCTGCCACACTAACAGCCCTCCGTACAACTGTCAAGTTCTTGGGCGGTATTAGGAACTCTTTTTTTGAAATTTAAAACGCTATTGAAAATCGGGAGTTCCCTGGTGGTCCAGTGGTTAGGACTCCATGCTTCTACAGCCAAGGGCAGAGGTTCAATCCCTGGTCAGGGAACTAAGATCTCGCAAGCCACGCAGCGCAGCCAAAAAACAAAAACAAAACCAAAACCACTATTAAAAATGCAACCAGTTGCCTGCAGACAGACACAGGGGGTCTTTTGGGGGGCCATGGAAACGTTCTGAAGGTAGATTGTGGTGACAGTTGCCCAACATTATAAATTGTATAAAATTCATTGAATTGTAATCTTACGATGGGCAGGTTTTGTCACATGTAAATTGTGTTTCAATAAAGCTGTTAAAAACATTAAAATATCATCAAAAATCATTTTAATCAAATACATCAGCTGTGTCTGTTTTCTTTACTACAAATGAAAAAGTATATTTTTTATCAGAGTCAGGGTTTTCTTTTTTCAGAATAGGGGCATTAAAATGTTAGAAAAATTGCAAAGGTACCAAAAAAGAGTTTAAAAATAGTTTTTGAGAAAGCCAAGTTAAAGCGGAGGGATGGGCACCTGCAGGTGTGATTTTGGAGAAGGGAAATGGTTTCGCAAAGCAGCCAGGCTGCAAGGCTGAGAAGTCTGAGGGGCCGGCACCCGGGGTTTCTCGAATTTAAAGGAGCTGCAGCTGCGCTGGGAGCCCCGGGGTGGGCTGTCTCGGAGCCCCAGACGGGCTGCTTGGGACGTCACATGTCTACCTGGAGAAACTTGACCTTGGCAGGCCTTATTTTTTAGCGTCTTGAAACAGTGCTAAGTGTCTCAGATTTCATTAAAACATCAAACTATTTTTAAACAAGCACCGTAGGCTTTTGTGCCTCTAGCAAAATCTTCATACATGATTCTGGGGCTTTAAAAACTCCACCTTAGACGCAACACCTCTAAACTGGTTCAGAAAGGGGGAAAAGTTGCCTTTTAACAGTGCCATGCACAAATACAATTTTCAGGGATTCACTTGGAAACTAAGGTCCCTATGTGAGCCACATGCTTCGGCCTCCTCTAAAGAAAGAGGGGAACACAAAGATGCAGAAAACAGGTATTTGGTGAAGGTCGGCTGGGTTCTCCGGACGTTTCAGAAGGACTTCTGTCACCAGCTGCTCTTTCTCACAACTAGAGCAAGTGTGTGCGCCGTGAGCGTATCCGAGCCGGCACCTGAGTCTGCAGGAAGGAATCTGTCCACACGGTGAAACCCACCTGCACCCTGAGTGGGTGCCGCTGACCGGGCCCCCAGGACAGAGAAAGCATCAGGGCCTGAGACGAGGCGAGAAGTGACCGCAGCCCCTCTGCCTACTTGGGTCACCTCAAGCAAATCCCCTCACGTACTGATTGTTTCCTCATCCGTAAATGGGAATATTAACGTATCATCGGGTGGCTGTGAGAAGGAAATAAAGAGCACCTTCTGGGAACATTTTGAATATTTTAAAGTTTTATCCAGATACTAGGTGTTGTTGCTGTTTCTTTGGTCAGAGCAAAAATTCAGTCTGTCTTAGCCCCCGTCTACTCATAGAACGCTGAAAGCTGGTTCCGTAGGATGGGCTGCGGGCATGTCAAGGCTTTAACCCTCTCAGGCCCCGAGCCTGGTCGCTCCACGGGGCCATATGTATGTTTCCTGTACGTATCATGGGGGTGGCACCGCGGATTCAACGGAGTGGACAGCGGCCGAATCCCGGCGCCGCGCTGCGTCTCCCGCCAGTGTAGCGCTGAATCCTACATTCTCTCCAGCCAGCAGAGGGTAACTCTGGGGGGACGGGGAGAGCTCACCCGCGTCACTGCAGAAGCACCTGTGAGAGCTCACCTGTGCAGGTCAGACATGCCCGAGGGCAGCCGGCGTCCCGGGGCCTGTCCACGGCTGCCGTGCCCGCCTCCCCGCACGCTGGCTGGCTGGCCCTGCGGAGCCGCTGAGCCACTTTCCTTCCTTTTTCTCTTTCTGTTGCCCCGAAATACTAACTCGTTGCAAATATAAAAGACTGCCATGAACTCTCACTTACATCTTATGGAAGTGGCACCGTCCAGGCTTAAACCGGTCCTCCTGGGTCCCAAGGCAGGTGTGTCTTTTTATGAATTTCTAGGTCAAGAACTTCTGTCTGTAAAACCGAGTCAGTGGCAGGGTTCCAGCGTGTAGGCTGTGTCAGTAGCTCCCACGACTGAGAGCTTCACATCCCCTGGGGCGCTGGTTAAAACGCAGCTTCCTGGGCCCCATCCCCAGGCTTCTGACTCAGTAGGTCCGGGTGGCCCTGATCATCTGCATTTTTAACAAGTTGCTGTGTGATGCTGATGCAGGTTCAGAGAACCACCGAGCTGGGACCAGCCTAGCCGGCAGTAACGCGCGCACAGTGCATTTCAGGTGTTGCTAAAAATAGTCAGTAAAGATGTGCTTCCTTAAAAGGCTCCCCGACTCTGTTCTATGTGAAAAACTTCCCCCCCCCCAGGAGTCTTGCCTGACTTGAGAAATCAAACAATCTGGTCTCTCTCAGCTCACTTTTCTTAAAAGTTGAGACACGTAGCCCAACACCTGTCTCTAAGCACAGCTATTGATGAATCACTTTTGGCAGCTCTTGCGTATTTTTTCATTGCCAGTAAAGTTATTGAAATTGGAATAGGCCATCTGTTTGCGAGTCTGTATCAAAAAGGCAGGTGACGTGGCTGCAGGTGAGGACACAGTCAAGCTGTTTCCACAGCCAACTTCTCCATCTGCCCAAACCGACTCCATTCCCTAGGTTGGGTGTTTGTGAGCCACTGTGTTTTTCCGTAGTAAGAATTAAAAGTCCAGTATCTCAGACGCCAGTTGGTTACCCGAAGCAATAACCACAACTTCAGAGGAAGAGTCCGCCAAGTTTCCCACCGGAAGAGACGGCAAATTCTGTTGGAGGTTAAATACCTATTCCTGAGTCTGTGAAGTAAAAGGTAGATGTGCCCGTGTGTGACGAGTACCTGACCTCAGTATCTTTCTGGAAAACGGCTCCCTAAGGAGGGCTCGGCCCCGGCCCAGTGCTGAGGGTTTGTTCTTCGAAGTGGGCGCCGGCCCCGCCCCAGGGACACCCTCCAGGCACCCAGGGCACAGCCCCAGGAAGGCCAGCGCCCGCCTTTGCTCAGAGGACACAGAGGGGCCGCGAGGAGACGGCAGGTGGGGTCTGAAGACGGGGGAACAGCGGCTGTTGCCATCATGCGGGGAGGGGCCGTCATTTCCCTGAACACCCAACAGTGACGCGGGCCTTCTGGGCTGCACCGACCTCAAACGTGTGAACTACAAGTGCCACCTGCCGTATCAGTAGACAAAGGATGCTGCAGCCATCGAGCCATCACACTACAGCTGCCCCAGTGGCGAGCCCTGAGGGAACTCAGGAGAGAAACAGATGCCCCCCCCGTCCAGCAGCCGTCAGACTGCAGCCACCCGGAAGGTGCACCGTGAGGAGACTCAGGGTGAGAAAGCACAGGATGCGGGCCCCAGAGCACTGAGGTGCAGGTCGAAGGAATGATTTCAGTGAGTCGAGACTCTCGCATCTTCCCATACAGAGAAAAGCGCTAAATTCCTTCACTTGAGATGTCCGGTTTTCTTTAATTAACAGTAATCCTCTGATGTTCCAACCACCTGGTCTGTGTTGCAAAAACTCCCATACATCCTGGCCCCCGACCCCGTCCCCTTGCCTCTTCGGAGCCGTCCCCCGGAGTGATCTGAGAGGCTGCGTCCCGGGCTTAAGTCCTCAGTTTTGTCCGCCAAATAAAATATAACTCTCAACTTTTAGGTCGTGCATTGTTTTTTGCAGACAACACAGGTGATGACACACCCTGCCGCCTCCATGTGGACCTGCCTTCGGGCCATTCTGTTTTAGGGGCAACAAGGAAAGAGATAAGAGCCTCCACTGAGAACCCGGGCTGGTGCTTAACCTCCCAGTTGCCAGGAAGTCTTCCCCTGGCTCAGCTCTGCCCTCTGCCCGGCCCTGCTGCCCTCCCAGCAACCCTCCGCCCAGTCCCGGGGCTTCTGCCTGCACACTGCGTTCCCTCCCCCTCTGGGTTCTAGCGAGTTCCACCTCAGGCTACAGCCTGGATGGTCTCTTCACGTCGGACTTTGAAAATGGAAAAGGAAGAAAAACATTTCAGACTTTGTCCCTTTCCGTCAACTCAGAGCTGCATGTTACCAGCTAAGAGATCTGTTACCTGAAACTACACGTTTGCAATACAGTCAGTGACATCCTATCAGGGACTGATCTCTGGCTGCAGGACCATCTTTACTGGGACGGTTAAATCCTTGGAGCAGCTCGGAGAGGTTCTAGAACCCCTAGCCCTCTGTGTACCCACTCCCCTCCGGCCCTGTCCCCTAGGAACCTCTCCTGGGCTGGCGTTCCTCTCCTTGTCTATCGGGACACTCCTCTGCCTCTCAACCTGCTCTCCTCTCTCCAGGAAAACCCAGCAGAATCTCCGGGTTTTACATTGGAAACAAAAGCCAGGACAGGGGCTTCCCTGGTGGCACAGTGGTTGAGAATCCGCCTGCCATGCGGGGGACACAGGTTCGAGCCCTGGTCTGGGAAGATCCCACATGCCGCGGAGCAACTAAGCCTGTGCGCCACAACTACTGAGCCTGCGCTCTAGAGCCTGTGAGCCACAGCTACTGAGCCCTCGAGCCACAACTACTGAGCCTGCGAGCCACAACTACTGAAGCCCGTGTGCCACAACTACTGAAGCCTGCACACCTAGAGCCCGTGCTCTGCAAGAAGAGTAGCCCCTGCTCGCCACAACTAGAGAAAGCCCGTGCACAGCAACAAAGACCCAATGCAGCCAAAAATAATAAATAAATAAAATAATTTTTTTAAAAAAAGCCAGGACAGGAGGTGTTTGGTGACAAGGACGTGCAGAGCTGCTCCCACTTCAATGGAAGGAAATGGGAAAAACACATCTCAAAAGCTTGGCCAAATGGGGCTCTGTTATACTAATTTTTCTACTTTTCTATAGGTTTGCAATGTACCATCATAAAAAGTTTTAAAAGCTAGAAAAGACAGAGATGGACAGACACACACACAGAGATAGAGAGGAGAAGGGGATGGGAGGGGAGGGAGAGAGAGAGAGAGAGAGAGAGAAGGAGGGAGGGAGGGAGGGAAGGGAAGGAGGCCGGCAGGCAGGTCAGGTCCCAGGGCCTCGCAGCATCCTGCGGCTGCCCCTGGCCCAGGTAACCCCCCAGGGTACCACCGGGTGTTCCCCCGCAGAGCTGTCATACTTACGGAGCAAAGACACCTTCCCTCACCCTCACGGATGATCACCCTCCACCCTTCACCTACTGGAAGGTGTGCTCTCACCTAAGGGTTCTCTGCGCCTCGCCTTGGTTGGTTCGGTGGCGGCAGCGTCTGTCTTTTCTCTGTGCTCGTCAGCATCACGGACAAGAAGCCGCGTTCACTCTCGCTCTGATCCTGCCGACGTCGGGCCCCTCTTTGGGAGCCTCAGCGCCGGAGACGCGCCTCGGGTCTTGGCTCTACCTGGCGCTACATTTGCGACGGTGAGCTGCCCGTGGATGCATCGGAGCGGCGCACATGGAGGGCGGGCAGGGCCAGCTCTCGGCGCAGGGCAGCCGCAGGGCCGCAGGAGAAGCTGAAGGGGCTTCAGACGACGCCGTGGGCGGCTCAGTGTACAGACGGCAGTGTTTCCTCCGTGCGCACGGCCGAAGGCTCCCTCCATCCTCTGCGTAGCCACAGTCCACTGAGCGCACGGTCAGCGGACCCCTGGTGACACCACGGCGCAGGCTGGTCTCCTCCCCTGAGCTCAAAAATTAAACCTCAGTTCAAGATGCTTATTTATCTTCAGCACCTGCACGACCGCCCGGCTCCAGGGTGGGATTGATGGCGTGGGAACTGCAGTAAGTACCTTGAAATGGCTCCGTTCCCAACTCGCTTCTTCCTCGGCTTGCAATTCCCATCACGATGCCACCCCTCCGAGTGAAACCCGCCAGAGAGGCGGTAGTGCTGGGTCAGACTAAAGAAGGTACCGGAACATTTCCCGTTCGCCTGTTACCTCTCACTTGGGTCTTCAGTGTGCCGGAGCGCTTGGTAAGAAAAGTGCCGTTGATTTGGGTGTCTGCGACAGGGCTGTGACCAAAACGCTAAATTAAAACATCTGAGACAAGTTGTTGCCCAGAAGCCCAAACAATTTTAATCTGATTCAACCTCAAGACACACATTAAAAAAAAAAATTCCTTGCACCATCTGTTCCTTTGGTTAAGCATGAAATCACCCCCTGTAATTATGCTGCAGGGAAGATCCGCTCTTACAGCGTAGAGAGGGGAGCAGGTGAAGGGTTCAGCCGGGACTGACAGACGCGTGGACACACAGGGATGTGTCTTTTACTCAGTGACCCCTTATTCCGTGCTCCAAGAAGGACTTAATCCATGAGGGCTTCATGCCTGCCTGTCATGGTTCTTGCTCTTTAATCCAAGAGACAGAAATCCATAAACTTGAAACAATGAGGGATGTGGATTAATGTATTAAATAACTACTAGTTGATTAATTATTTACTAATGCCCTTCTTTGTACCAGGTCTTGCACGTGTTTTGACAACCCTGGGGGTAGATGTGTAGTTATCTCCATTTCACAGATTGGAAAACTGAGGCACGGAAGTATCGTATCGTGCTAACACAAGCATTTGTCGTCTGCAGAGAGATACTTCTCACTTGTAAAGTAACACACCAGATCTCTGATTATACAGCTCGGCCTCCACGAGTCTGGATGACTGTTCCCACCACAGAGATGAACTCGTTCCGGGCGTGCTCGGCCAAGCCAGGGTCTACACCTGGAGCGCCAGGGGCTGGGTGGACCTGAGCTAACATCACCAAGACATTGCCACCCGCAGAGCCTTTAGACTAAGTGGTCTGAGGCCCCCTAGATTCCTACATCACCCCAGCCCTTCAACTTGAGATCTCTATGATACGGGCGACTCTCAGGAACTTGGAAAAAGAGACGCTTCTTGCCAGCACAGAGGAAGAAGTAGGCGTGAGTAAGTGGAAAGCAGGAGGCCTTCCAAAAAAGAGAAACATCAGCTGAGGTGGCTTTGGAAGCTTCGACTCGTCTGACACTCACCTGGCTCACACAGTTTGTCTCTGGCAGAAGGTAAAGGAAAGAAGAAACCATTCCAGTCTCCTTCGAATGCTTTCGTTCCTGGACCACCACCTGTGGCAGGAATCTCCACTTGGCCACGCGTGTTCTTTTGGCTCCTGGTGGGCGCTGCCTGCCCAAGCTGGTCACTGCCCACGTGATCCGCCCCCCATGGCTAGTGGGACTTTCCCGGGGGCCTGGTGCGGCCCGAAGCTGCGTGCCCAGCCTGCTTGTTCCATGGCCCCTCTAGTCACCTGCATCCTCTACTGCAACATTCTTTTTATTGAAATTATGAAACATTTATTTCTCAAAGGAAATAAAGATTGGGCCTGTAAAAAGAAAATTTAGTCAAACTGTTAGTTCACTGGATTCTTACATTTTTAAAATTGTATTATACTTTTAGGTAATTTTTAAACAAAGCGTATACCAAAAGATATATTGTTAATAATTCTAAAGCTTCTTCCATTGTATATATACACCACAATTTCTTTATCCGTTCATCCACCAGTGGGCAGTTGGCTTGTTTCCATGTCTTGGCTATTGTGAATAATGTCCCGCATGGTGAGTGCAGTTAACGAGACCGTATTATACACTTGAAACTTGTTAAGAAGGTAAATCTTAAATGTCATCACCACATACACACCAAAACAAAAAGATAATTACATGAGGGCATGGAGCTGTTAACTAAGTTTATTGTGGTCATCATTTCTCAATATTATACGTGTATCAAATCATCACATTGTACACCTTAGACTTACATATGCTATATGTCAATAGTATCTCAATAAAG
The DNA here is from genome assembly GCF_002837175.3 of Physeter macrocephalus. Taxonomy (NCBI): domain Eukaryota; kingdom Metazoa; phylum Chordata; class Mammalia; order Artiodactyla; family Physeteridae; genus Physeter; species Physeter macrocephalus. The sequence goes on from NC_041225.1 coordinate 22,741,500, forward strand.
CTCAGGTACGAAAAGAAAACAAATGAGCAGCTAGCTCGGTGCACTGCTTGCCGTGCTCCCAGCACTGTGGGCCCGTCCCCTCCTGTGCTTCCCCTAATAACCCTCCCCGGGGGACACTGCTGTTATCCCCACTTTACAGATGAAGAAACAAAGACTTAGAGAAATTAAGAAATAAAATCATCCATTGGTAGGATCCATCTGAATCCTGGGCTGGGTTCTTACGCCCTATTATATACTTAGCACTTCTTTTTTTTTTTTTTAATTTATTTATTTTTGGCTGTGTTGAGTCTTCGTTGCTGCACGCAGGCTTTCTAATTGTGGTGCGCGGGCTTCTCATTGTGGCAGCTTCTCTTGTTGTGGAGCACGGGCTCTAGGTGCACGGGCTTCAGTAGTTGTGGTACGTGGACTCAGTAGTTGTGGCTCACAGGCTCTAGAGCGCAGGCTCAGTAGTTGTGGTGCACGGGCTTAGTTGCTCTGCAGCATGTGGGATCCTCCCAGACCAGGGCTCGAATCCGCGTCCCCTGCATTGGCAGGCGGATTCTTAACCACTGAGCCACCAGGGAAGCCCCAGCACTTCTTAAAGATGAGTCATGAGGTTGGTATAATCCTTACAAATTATGTGAAATACTTATTTAACATCTGCACTGGAAAAACAGAGACCCACTCAAAACGCCTTATTGAAAGGGGAGGTCCAACCTGTGTGAAGTCAAGTGATAGATATTTATCTCTCCTCCTTTAGGCAAAGAGGAGAAGACTGCAGCGAATGTACGGACCATGCACTTGGCGGTCATGAAGGTTTATGGTCCCAGAGGGCAGCCCTCCTCTTCCTCTAGAGCGCAGGCTCAGTAGTTGTGGTGCACGGGCTTAGTTGCTCTGCAGCATGTGGGATCCTCCCAGACCAGGGCTCGAATCCGCGTCCCCTGCATTGGCAGGCGGATTCTTAACCACTGAGCCACCAGGGAAGCCCCAGCACTTCTTAAAGATGAGTCATGAGGTTGGTATAATCCTTACAAATTATGTGAAATACTTATTTAACATCTGCACTGGAAAAACAGAGACCCACTCAAAACGCCTTATTGAAAGGGGAGGTCCAACCTGTGTGAAGTCAAGTGATAGATATTTATCTCTCCTCCTTTAGGCAAAGAGGAGAAGACTGCAGCGAATGTACGGACCATGCACTTGGCGGTCATGAAGGTTTATGGTCCCAGAGGGCAGCCCTCCTCTTCCCAGCACGGGAAGCCCTCAGCTTGGGGCTGGCTCTGCACCCGGGAACCCTGATGCGAGGCCGGCCCGCACTGGACCACCCCCGGGCACGCCACGCTGTGAGAGGGTGGGTGGCAGAGGGCCCCCGTGGACCCCCTGCCCTGCGGACTCGGCGGGATCAGGACTCAAGCTCGCCAGCGGGAGGAGGAACAGCAGAGTCTTAAAGAGAAACCGAGGCCCTGGCTCCAGAGGAACCAGCAAAAGTTCAGAAAAAAAGACGAGAACCTAAAATACCACCTCTAGTGACCTGGAGAGTTTCGAGCGCACATCCCTCAGCGAGTGAAGAGCTGGACAAGAGACACAGAAGACAGGAACACTCTGAGATTTAAAAACATGGCTGCCAAAGTCAGAAATTAAATAGGACTAAACATCAAGTTAAAAAACCCCTCAGAGCACAGTGTAAAAAAGAGTCCAAAGCAGACAAATTAAAAACACACACAAGGGAACACAACATTGTAAATCAACTATATTTCAATGAAAAATTGTTTAAGTAAAATTTTTTTTAAAAATAAGGGAAAAGAAAAGAAAAATTAAGGCCCAATCCGTGAGGTCCAGCATCTACCTGTTAAGTATTCTCCACAAAGATCAAAAGGGAGAAAACTAGCAAAGACGTGAGAAAAGAAACTTTCCCAGAGTTGAGGGGCACATGGCTTTGGATTTAAAAGGCCCACTGAGTACCCAGCACAACAAACAAGACAAGACTCATATCTAGACACTGCCTTGTAAACATTTTTCAGAAAGAAAATATCCAGCCTTCAAGAGGCAATAACTAGTCGCCTGCGAAGGAACGGAATCAAATCCGCTTCCAACCTAACCCCAGCAATGCTGAATGCCGGGAGCCGCGATGTCTCCCAGTCTCTGCAAGGACACGCTTTCAGCCTCGAGTGGACAGCCTGCCAAGTCATCACTCAGTGGGAAGCTGTGGAATTTGTATGTTACAGACGAGGAGGTCACACCAGCAGAGGTGAAGCAGCCTTCCGGAGGCGCCAGTGATGGGAAAGTCGTGAATTGCACCTACTCAGGCAAGCTGTCTTTGGACTGAGCTACAGAACACCATCCTTGCCACACCCATGAAAGAAACACGAAATGAAAGATAACAGCATCCTTTTTTTTCTTTTTTTTAAAATTTTTGGCTGTGTTGCATCTTCGTTGCGGTGCGCGGGCTTCTCATTGCGGTGGCTTCTCCTGTTGCGGAGCACGGGCTCTAGGCGTGCGGGCTTCAGTAGACGTGGCACACGGGCTCAGTAGCTGTGGCTTGCGGCCTCTAGAACGCAGGCTTCAATAGATGTGGCACACGGGCTCAATAGTTGTGGCTCCCGGGCTCTAGAGCGCAGGCTCAGTAGTTAGGACGCACGGGCTTAGTTGCTCCGCGGCATGTCGTCTTCCCGGACCAGGGATCGAACCCGTGTCACCTGCATTGGCAGGCGGATTCTTAACCCCTGTGCCATCAGGGAAGCCCCAATAGCACCCTTTAAAAGGGTTTGTCTCGGGGGAGAGTGTCCTCCTTTTCATCGGTGTTTCCAAAAGTAACATTCTAGCAGCACTACAGTTATCCAAAGTGTTACCATTAGGGGAAAGTGGGGGAAGGGTACATGGGATCTTGCTGGATTATTTCTTACAACTGCTTGTGACTCCACACTTAAATAGCAGCGGCATCAGCCACCATTTACTTACCCCACAAAATTTCTGTTGAGCAGCTGCTCCGCTGGGGACACAGCAAACGACGCAGACAAAACCCTGGCCTCATGGAGCTGGCTGGCTGTTGGGGGTTGCCTTCTCCAAAGCTTCACTGGATCAGGCTGTTTATAACTCTAGTTATAAAATACATGCTGATGATGGAAATGTTGATTACAAAGTCTGGTCCCCCACAAGGTGGGTCTAATCAGGCTTCCTGGGTGATGTGACAAGGCTCGGCGTATTTGTCAAGGCCAAGCCTTGTCCCACGTGGTGAGTAAGTGAGTCATCGCCACTCTGGTGTTTAAAATACCTGTAAAGGGCAAAAAGTGCTCTGTTCAACCCGTGCTTGGAAGGCCTAACCCCGTTCGCTTTCGTGCTTCTTTGCTCCAGGCCGCTGAGAGCGTGCAAGTAGAAGGCTGAGGACGCAGCCGGTTGTCACGGAGATGACGAGGCTGAGGCTGTGATCGATGAATCGCAGAGCCCAGCGAGTCGCTCGCAGAGAGGGAGGCTCCCCCGGCCCTCGCCGCGCCCTCCAGATCCGAGACGGCCGGGAGGCGGATGCAGCCCCCGAGGCGCTGAGGCCCCGCCCTCTCCCTTCCGCCCCGGCTCCGGGATTTCCTCCGCGATGGCCTGTAACCGCTCGGCCGCCGAGGCCTACGCAAACCTGCCGCCCAACGGGAGCCACGCGGCGGCCCCCGGGCCCGCGGCCCCGCCCGCGCCCCTCAGGGTGTCCCTGGCGGCCCTCATGGCGCTCATGACGGCCGGGGGCCTCCTCGGCAACGCCGCGCTCTGCGTCATCGTGTACCGGCGGCCGGCCATGCGCTCCGCCGTCAACCTGCTGCTGGCCACGCTGGCCTTCTCGGACGTCATGCTGTCCCTGTGCTGCATGCCCTTCACCGCCGTCACCCTCGTCACCGTCCGCTGGCACTTCGGGGACGCCTTCTGCCGCGTCGCCGCCGCGCTCTACTGGTTCTTCGTCCTGGAGGGCGTGGCCGTCCTGCTCATCATCAGCGTGGACCGCTTCCTCATCATCGTCCAGCGCCGCGACAGGCTGAACCCCCGCCGGGCCAAGGCGGTCATCGCCGCGTCCTGGGCGCTGTCCTTCTGCGTCGCGGCCCCGTCGCTGGCCGCCTGGCCGCTGGTGGAGGTGCCGGCGCGGGCCCCGCAGTGCGTGCTCGGCTACACCGAGCTGCCGGCCGGCCGCGCCTACGTGCTGGCGCTGGTGGGCGCCGCCTTCTTCGCGCCCTTCGCCGTGATGCTCGGCTCCTACCTGGGCATCCTGCACGCGGCGCGCAGGAACGCCGTGCGCGTGCACGACCAGTCGCGCGGCCTGGACCTGCGGCGGCTGCCCCGCGCCGGCCTGCGGCGGCTCCAGCGGCAGCAGCAGCTCAGCCTGGACCTCAGCTTCAAAACCAAGGCCTTCACCACCATCCTCATCCTCTTCGTGGGCTTCTCGCTGTGCTGGCTGCCGCACTCCGTCTACAGCCTGCTGTCCGTGTTCAGCCGGAGGTTCTACTGCGGGCCCTCGTTCTACGCCACCAGCTCTTGCATCCTGGGGCTCAGCTACCTCAAGTCCGTCTTCAACCCCATCGTCTACTGCTGGCGAATCAAGAAGTTCCGCGAGGCCTGCCTGGAGCTGCTGCCGCAGACCTTCCAGATCCTCCCCAGAGTGCCCGAGCGGATCCGGAGGCGAATCCAGCCGAGCACCGTGTACGCGTGCACCGAAAGCCAGTCCGCCGTGTAGGGGGTGGCGGTGAGCCCCCTGCCCCCCGCTCGGCTTCCTGGCACTTCGTGCCGTCAGCACCTGGGGGGGCCTCCTAAGCACAAAGGGACCCATTTGTTACCGGGTGAGCTGCGGCTCCCAGGTTGGCACGATGAACTATTTTTGTTTCTCCCTGCGGGTCCGATGGAGACCGGACGGCCGTCACGACAAAAGGGGAAACGGGTGGGTGATGAACGAGTCGGGCCCAACGTTAGGGAGGCGAGGGGCGCCCAGGGAGGGAGGCTGGCTGCGGGGCGGCAAGGCTCTGTCTAAAGGGCTCTCTCAAGATCTGCCTCGGAGACGGCCGCGGTGCCGTGTTCTGACGCGAGAAACCCGAGTAGGTTCATCTCTGGGTCATCAGTCAGTGGACTGGGCGCCAGCATTGTTCAGAGGCGTTTGTGTCTGTGGCATACGTTGTGCAAACATGCCAGGTTCTTTACAGTGGTCAGGTGTGCGTTTTGGACGACGCCGAACCGTCCGTTCTATAAACCAAAATCACGCGGGAAGCAGAGGAGCCCGCTGCCCCCGTGTGACACATGGGAGGCCTTGGTGGCTTGAAGCCCAGAGAATGTTGGGGGGCCGCTCAGCTGACACGACAAGCCCACCCCAGCGCACATCCTCAACCCTCCTCCCTGGACCGGCCCACCTGGACCCTCACCCCGAAGCCTGTCACCTCCCTGCCTGCCGTGACAGCCCCTGCCCCTTCCCTGTCTCTCGCCTCTGGCCCCCGGGCCCCCCTCGTCCTCATTCCATCTGTCCCCGTGAGCAGGAACCACGCTCCTTCTCCCGTGACCCATCTTTTCAGCAAGTACTTGTAGCGACTTGCTTTCAGCCCCAGAAGCGGTCGGGGGCTCTGTCTACATGTTCCTCTCGACGCGCTGAGGCCGCCGCCTGCCCCCGTCCCAGGACCTGCGGCGGGGACGCAACGACCCACTCGCACTGACTTCTGTGTTCCCCTACCTCACTCGGGGCCGCAGGGGTCTGACCGCTGCTGTGGGGGCCACCCTCCCGGGACCTTGGACCCCCAGCCCAGGCAGGGCTGGGATCCCAGGAGGGCAGCTGCCTAGAGGGGCCCTGCTGCTTGTCTCGTACGCCCGGCCTCTACACCCAGGGCCCCCTTTACCACTGGGAGCTTCTGATGGGGGAGGTGACTTTCCTGAGGTCAGGGCACACGGTTGAGTCCACGGAGCTCTCTTTGCAGCTTCAGATCTGAAGAGAGTGGGAAATTTAAGGATAAATTTAGAAAATATGGTTCTAAGTCTGACTCCGTCAGGAACTAGTCACGTGACCTTGCTCGTTTCACCCCCACTTCTCTGGGCCTCGGTTTCCCCATCTGCCAAGCGAGGAAGCAGGCCTAGAGGGTCTCGCACATCCCTGCCGAGGTCCCTGCCATGTGCATGTTTTCCACTCGTAGTCACCAGATCCCCTGCCTTCATTTATCCATCCATGCAGTGAGCATTTATTAAGTGCCCACGAGATGCAAGGCACTCTAGGGGACGGTGATGATGTCTGATTTATCTCAGGATAACTGTAACTCCAACACAGACGCCCCCCTTTGTGTTTTTCTTCTCCTTTCCTTTCCAAGGTTGGAGGAAGAGACCAGCTCCCCATTCCCATGCTTTCCTCCGGTGACAGAAGCAAAAAAGAAAGGTAGCATAATTCACATTAACCAAAGTCCAGACGAGGGCTTTTCCAGAAAATAATTGGCACTTTTTCTCACCAACTTCACCCTCCTTTTACACCCAGGCCCAGACCCTCCAGACCACTGTATACCTAGAGTGAGGGGGAGAGAGAGAGGAGAGAGAGAGAGGAGAGGGAGACAGACGAGAGAGGAGAGAGAGAGAGATTGGTTGGAGATGGTCGACGGCATGTGGTTGACTGAGGTGGGTCCCCTCACTTCTGTGTCCCGAGTGCCCCCCGCAAGGCAGAGTTGCACAGCCTCAGTGGTGTCCAAGAGCACAGCCAGACCACCACGGGGACCAGGCCTCTGGGCAGCTGGCCTCCAGTGGGCATTGAAGAGAACGTTCTACAGGAGCCTCGTGTAAAAGAGAAATCACAAAACTGAACAAATGAAGGTACCAAAATTTACATCAATCAGTGTTATTTGACGTATGTTGGATAGTAATATATATGTTTCAAAGTAATAATTTTGTATATATTTTAAGTAAAGTATTATTGCTCTTTCGGTGTATAAGACTGTGTTTCTTGCCAAAATTAGCGCCAGAGCCACGACTAGTACACCAAGAATCTGGGGTCGGACACCTCCTAAGATACACCCACTTCGGGAAGTCTGGTCCAGAACCTGTAAGCCACTAGCCGAGCTGCAATGACTAAAGGGCATTACTGAGGACAACGGGGGATTGAACAGTGGGAGGGTCACAAGAGGGCGCCCACATTTTTAAAAACTCCACACCCTGCTAGATAATTCCAGACAGTTTCACCTCTGACACGCACTCTGCCGACTTCCTGATTCTCTCCAGCCTCGTTGGGCCTTCAAGGAACTTCTTAAAATACTACATAAATAGCAAGTTCTTGTCTCCTCCCCTGATGCCTGCAGGGCGACCACTGCTTCTCTGTATTCTGTTTTCATCTTCTCTCTGGCCCTGGCCTTCCCCCAAACCCTGGGCGCTGAATTGTTTCTGTGGGGTCCGGGGCAGTGACTGTGGTGGTGACGGCCCGTGGGAGAGCCTTGCCTCAGAAAACGAGACACAGGAAGTCTCAGAAGTGTCACCCTAATTCTCACCACCCGGGAAAATCCACTACTTTGTCATCATGAATCTTGGCCCCCTGCTGTTGGGGTGAAAGAAAGGCAGAGGTTCTCTAGGACATTCTGACAACCAAGATGAAGAGCAAACTCTAGATCAATTCCTACTTGGCTACTCTGAGCCCTGGCGTAGTTTCCCCTGACGTGATTTACAGTACACGCTTTTGAGGACTAAAAATCTGCCATGTTAAGTATTTCCGACGTTGCTGTGCTCCCCTTGGTCACGCAGTCAGCAGCCTTGCCTCCAGCCAGTGAGTCTGTGTCCAGCTTCCCGGCCTCCTAACTGAGGGAGACACTCCCAGCCAGAGGCCCCCGAGAGGCACACATGACATCATGTATATGAGGATCTAGTCCCACGCCTGGGCTGGATGCACGGGGCCAGTAATCGCTACAGTCGTGTTGTCAACCTGCTTACGTCCCAGCTTTGGCCGCTTGGGGCAAGGGTAAAAATGTGTTTCAGAAACTGGCTGTCCTGTCCTTTCCTTGTCTTCATGTGCTTGTAAGATTTTAGGGTCGGCTGACAAGAACACAACAGCTACTGAAGCCAGGAGCATGGACTCGATGGCCTGAAATGACCGCCTCATTCCGCTCAACACGCTCCCAGGGCTGTGAGTCAGCCTCCCTGGGCTGCTAGGGGAAGGGATCCCGGGCTGGAGAAACAGCCTGAGGTCACACCCCACTGTTCTCGGTGGTTCTAAGGTCCGCAGACAGCTGGGTGGCGGAACCGGGAATGCAGGGGGGCAGGCGGGAGGGAGGCCGGGAGGGAGGCAGTGGGCCAGGGGAAACGGGCAGAGCTGCTGTAACAGACCCCCCACCGCTACCTTTAAAAAATAACCCCGCCCACCCTCACGGAAGTCCAGCTGTGAGGTGGGCTCCCTACCCACCGGCTTGTTCGGGACTCAGGCTCCGCCCATCTCGGTGTGCACTGTGCCTGGGGCATCGTCCTCATCTCTGTGGTCAGTGCGGGCCGCAGCCAGGTCCGTGTCCTGGCTCCTCAGGAGGCGAAAGTGTGCAGGCACATCCACACCCCCCTGGTCCTTCCTGGTCTTCCCTGGTCCAGAGCCCAGTCACATGATCACGCCGGCTGCAGAGGAGGCTGGGGGATGAGTCACATGATCACGCCGGCTGCAGAGGAGGCTGGGGGATGAGTCACATGATCACGCCGGCTGCAGAGGAGGCTGGGAGACTGAGTCCCTAGCCAGGTGCCCACGCGTCCAGTCAAGGCTCTCTCAGCACAGGAGAGGAGGAGTTGGGAGACTCCCAGCAGTCTCCGCCAAGACTGCACGATTTTGAAAAATGGGCGATCTTAGCACACACAGACATTCTTAAGTCCTAAGTACAAATTTCATAACTGAGCCTCTTCTCAATGTAAAATAAACACAGTCAACCCAAGATGGTGCCTCTCTCTTTACGTCTAGCCCCCAGCGCCTGGGGATGTGCGTCCAACACAGAAATTGCATATGCGTTGATGACTGGGCTGAGAAGAGAGTCGCCACATTTAACCTTTTAGGCACAAAAGGTGTTTTGCCGATGCAGGGGAACCGGGTTCGCGCCCCGGTTTGGGAGGATCCCACATGCCGCGGAGCGGCTGGGCCCGTGAGCCATGGCCGCTGAGCCTGCGCGTCCGGAGCCTGTGCTCCGCAACGGGAGAGGCCGCAACAGTGTGAGGCCCGCGTACCACAAAAAAAATAAATAAATAAATAAATGGAATAAAACCACAATCAACAGCGATTGAGACCGAGTCTGCCAAGAATTTGATTATGTTAAAGGAAAGAGTATGCTTTCAAAGCTTCGCCTATTGGAAGGTGCAAACCGTTTGCTGATGGCAAGGTGGACCTGCAGAGGGGGGGCCGGGGCCAGGCCATGGCGACTGAGCAGCTCAAGAAAACAGGGCTGGGGACCGTAGGGGTGGTTACACCTGGATTGTGTAGGAATAAAAGGATGTTGGAACACAATAGCATGGTGTGTGCGCGTGCGCGCACATTATTTGGGGCGGGCGGGCGAGGGCACTGTAGCAGACAGTCTTGGTTTACCTTCCGCCCTCTGCCCTTTCCTCCTGGAGGAGCCGGGGACGAGGTGATCTAAGAATAGGAGAGGTGCCAGAGTCCCTGGCTCAGAGGAAACCAGGGAGGGACTGCAGCACGGAGGGATTTTTCCTACTTAGTCTGATAGGAACAGAAAGAACTCACCTGTATGAGAAACACACAGGTGTCACCAGAAGGTTACCTTCTGCAACCAGGAATCCGAGGGAGCCGATATGCCAGCTCAGCCTGGAGGTGTCCAGGTGAACGTCTGACCGTCCCGAGGCCGGGGTACTAAGGCCGGTCCCTTGCACGGATCTGCGTGTTCCAGCTCCCCAGCGCTCTCTCCTGCTGCCTCTGGCAGCTGCTGTCCCTTTGCCAACCATCCAGCCGGAAAAAAACAGCCAAGCTCATTTCCAGAAGCATTTTTGAAAAGACAGGTTTGCTGTTCCTTATTAAGGGTCCTTTGGGGACTCATTTCTCATTTCCTCCCTCATTGAAATGCTGCTGCAGTCTCCCCTCCTTGCCGTGCTTTGCTGTGGTGTCATGAAGACTTCGGATGTTTTATTAAACCATGAAGGGTCACTCACCTCACCATAAAAGACAAACAGGACTGGATAACTTTATAAATGCATATGGAAAAGTGCAAAGCGTAATTTGCTTTCAAAGCGTGAAGGGAGAAACACTGAGAGCAGCGGGAGGCTCTGTCTCCCCAAGGCTTCGATTGTCACGGGATTTGCCGGGCCTCTCAGGAAGCAGGCGGGCCAGGCTGCTAGGAACCGCTTTCCCTGGCGGGGAGCCCTGGGACCACTGAGATGCATCCGCTCAGACGCTCTCCAAGGTGTGAGGTTCCACCAGGTTTTTGTCCCCAGAGTCTAAATCTCCATTACACCTTCGTGTGAACCTACAGATCCTCTTCTTCCCCCAGATCCTCGTCACTCCCCGGCCCCCTGCTCTGTTTTCCTCGAATCTTTCCTTCTCAAATGATGCAATAAGCAGATATGGGTAAGTTCTTAACTAGACGTGAGGTGATGCTATACCTTAAAGTTTAGATTTAGATTCGGTAAGAGAATGGAGTACTTTCCACCCTTAGGAATAAATGTTCCCTAGTCTCAGACAAGTTTTAAAAATCATTATCTACTGATTATTTTTTATTATAGAGGTAATTTGCTCCTTGTAGAAATGAAAACTTTTTTTTACCCAAACGCATAAAGAAAATTAAAGATATTCTAGTTTTTTAAACTTACATATAAAAATGTGTATTTCTTTTGCAAAATTTAGATCATACTATATCCCACAACTTAGCTTAGTGTTTTGGTAGGTTTTTTTTTTTCATGTTTTGAAGTGATTTCTGGTGGCTGGAAGTCATCCATTATGTGCTGCACCAGAAGCTGATTTACTTAAGTACTCCCCATTTGGTTTTGTTATTTTCTGTTTTCCACTATTAAAAAAAAAAAATCCTATAATGAGTATCCCTGACATAAATCTTCCTACCTAGCTGCTGATTATTTTCCTAAAATAAACTTATGAAAGTGGAATTGGTGGCTTTTGATGCCATAATAAAATTGTTTTTTCAGAAAGGTCATGGCAATTTATTCTCTAACCAGCTGTACTTGAGAGTTACCAAAACCTTGGGAAAGTCTTAACATAGGTTGTGAAGCTCTTCTCAGCAGCCACCAATGGGCCGTCCACCAACAGGCTTGGCAAAGGTTGGATGATGAATTGGGACATGAAGGAGCCCGGGAGAGAAAGCCCACAGCCGTTTGACGGTGGAGACATTAATAATTCAAGAGCTTGACAGTGCTGCAAAGGCTTCGGCCAATTAATATATATTCACTAACTATATATAGAAAAGCGGGCTTCCCTGGTGGCGCAGTGGTTGAGAGTCCGCCTGCCGATGTAGGGGACGCGGGTTCGTGCCCCGGTCTGGGAGGATCCCACGTGCCGCGGAGCGGCTGGGCCCGTGAGCCGTGGCCGCTGAGCCTGCGCGTCCGGAGCCTGTGCTCCGCAACGGGAGAGGCCGCAACAGTGAGAGGCCCACGTACCGCAAAAAAAAATAATTATTATAATTATATATAAATATAATATAAATTTTTTTAAAAATTTATTTATTTAATTAATTTTCTTTTTGGCTGCATTGGGTCTCCGTTGCTGCACGCGGGCTTTCTCTAGTTGCGGTGAGCGGGGGCTACTCTTCGTTGTGGTGCGCGGGCTTCTCATTGCGGTGGCTTCTCTTGTTGCGGAGCACGGGCTCTAGGCGCGCGGGCTTCAGTAGTTGTGGCACGTGGGCTCAGTAGTTGTGGCTCACGGGCTCTAGAGCGCAGGCTCAGTAGTTGTGGCACACGGGGCTCGAACCCGTGTCCCCTGCATTGGCAGGCGGATTCTTAACCACTGCGCCACCAGGGAAGCCCTCCATGTACTATATTTTAATACAAAGGATTCTCCAAATAAACTGGCCACAACATTCTGTTTCTTTTTGGGGGGCGGGAGTCCTTTCCCATATAATTAAAAACCATGTGAAGACCAAGATGAATGGACCCAATACCAGATGGACACGCTGGCTGAGGCTGCCCCTGGTGGGGGGACTGCTGGTCTCTCTACAGCACAGACACCAGTGTTTCTCTTCCGCCCAGAACCGGGATGAAGCCTCGGCCTCCAGCCTCATCTGTCACTGTCCCCTGCCGCCTTCCCGGGCTGCAGAGTCGTTGGATCCTCTTCCTCTCCATCCCCACGGGGCCATAAGCCCGCTCACCCCCCCCACCCTGAGTGCAGCACTCTCCCTCCAACTCCGTGCATCTGGTCCACCGGCACTGCGTCCTCCGGCATTTTTCCCCCGGGGCTGTCATTACCTCCAGCAGGGCTGAGACCAGATGTGTCTCTCACCAGTTTTTCTGCAGAACGGAGCACGATGTCTGGCACGGAGCATCTTCCAATATATACTTGTGGAATGAATGAATGAATGAATGAATGAAGGTACAAATAAATGAATGCATGGATTGCAAAAGGAAAACCGCCCCCTTAGCACCTTGCATACAGCTCTTGGTGAGTCTTTTAGCCCCTCAGCTCCTGGCCCGGTGGGTGTGCACCCTGGCACGTCCGAGGCGGGCTGGGAATGGCTGAGCTTCTCTGTCAGCTGCTACAAAGCAGCGTATTTTCTAGTATTTGTACAAACACCAGATACCTGGAAATTACACCGAGTACTAACAGGAGGGTGGCACAGCCCCTGCACGTTTCCAACACGCGGTTGCATGAAATTACGGTCAGAGGAGCAGAGGTGATGCTTGGTTACGGGGCTCACACGTGCCATGCGCCGGGACAGCCAGCTGCCCACCTGCTGTTAGGGAGCCGCCACACAGGTCTGAGTGCAGGTGTGGGAACAGCACCAGACTCCTCCCAGCAGCAGACAAAGAAGCCGGACGGGAGGAAGCAGGGTCTGGTCTAACTCCCTGCTTCCCTGATTAGCATGTTGGAAGAAGTGGCGAACGGCCGTCCTCACCATCCCAGACCCCCCCCAACGCACACGCACACACAGAAGTGGCGAACGGCCGTCCTCACCATCCCAGACCCCCCCCCCACGCACATGCACACACACATATGCACGCACACACACACATCCACGTGCTTGCACATACACACACACACACACACACACACACACACACGCGCTATGTGACCTACCTGAAGGCAGGAACTGAGCCATAATAGCAGGACCAACCACCTAAGCAGGGGCGGGACCAGGGCTCTGGGGACGGGCATATCTCCTTCCCTCCCTGAAAGATGTTAGAGGTTTGTGTAAAGAGAGGTTCAAAAACCACAGGGAACTCTGCTCAGTGCTCTGTGGTGACCTAAACGGGAAGGCAATCCGAAAGAGGGATATATGGATGCGTAGAGCTGATTTCACTTTGCCGCACAGCAGAAACCAGCACAGCAGTGTAAAGCAACTGTACGCCAATCAAAATCAATTCTGAAGAAAGAAGAGAAAAGAAAAGGGCAGCCGCAGACCAGCTCCTCCCACGGCTGCAGGCACAGGTCTGGAGGCGGGGGTGTGGGCTGCACAGAGGACCTTCTTGCCGATTTCAGCAATGCAATGAGATTCTGGCAGCTGATACCCCGGGCGCGCAGACACACCCGTGGGGCCGCTGCAGAGGCGTTCCTGTGCGTCCCCGAGACCCGAGATCCCAGAGAGTGGCATTTGGTATCCGAGGCTGGCCCATCCCACTGCTTTGTCCTGATTTCCTGGCTCGGGACTAAGGCCTAACACCCAGCGGGTCCTCAGCCACCCCCCAGGTCCACCTCCAGGCTATGGATGACACCACGGCCGAGGGGAGGTGGCCTGCCAGGGCCACAGCGGAGGGTGCCAGAGCCCAGTGAGACCCTAGTGATAGCGTTTTACTCCCCAAGTCACACGTGGCCCGCGGAGTTGTGTGTGGTGCTTTCTAATTCCTTCTTCCCACGTGTCTTGTCGCACTGATTTGGGACTCTGGATTGCAGGCTGCATTGTAACTATTTGTTTCCCTTCCCCGGCTGCGAGCCGCGGAGAGCAGGGGTCACTGACCCGTGTTTGTCTCTGAGCAAGGTATTAACATGCTTTTCGCCGGTGCTCCAGCCGGTTAGCCTTGTGGAGGCGAAAGGGCCTTCTGTCCGTTTGGCGCAGATTCCCGTACATCCTCATTCACACGCTAAGGGTGACAGACCCACTCAGAGCAAACGGGGTGTTAGTTACTATCTAATCACTCCCAACACGAGTCACAGCCCGTTCCTCAGAGTCGGGGGCGGGGCTTCACCTCCATCAGGACATCAAGCCACGCTCCTGTTCTCCCCCAGCCACTTGGCCCTGTCGTATTCTCACAGGCAGTGAATCCACAGCCTTTTCCCTTCCGGTCAGGTTTGCCTGCCTAAGCGCCCCCCCTTTTAATTCCTAGTATATGCTAACGACCCTAAATAGCAATAGTGCAGGAAGAGAAAAGGAGTGCGGCTGCCGCTTTGGGACTTTGTGCTTTAACAGTCACCGCAGGCTGGCTTCCGGTTTTCTCCTTTGCGCGTGGTCGGCGAAGCACAGGTGGGGACCACGGCTCTGAGTCGGTGCGACTCGAACTCCAAGAACGCCACCCAACCACCTGTACCCCAGCTTCTTCAGCCCGGAATACGGGGGACTCACGACGGCTCTCCACTCCCATCGCCCACACATACGCGGAGCTGGGCAGCCCGACCAACGTGCAGCAGAGGCTAAGAGCAGTCAGGGGTGCTCGGCTGTGCACGCACCCATCCTCGGGCTAGTGCAGTGCCCAGGAGGAAAGAGAGAACACGAAACAGGGCTACGACACTCACTCGACAGGATTTCTCAAAGGCCTGCTGTGAACGGGGTTCTAAGGATGAATTAAAATTTAAAAGGTGAGATTTAAACAAAGTTATATTCCCTGAATATATCCGGGGCTAGAAATCCGAGGGCAGCAGCCTTCCTTGGGAGCATGCGGCTGAAAGGTGAAACATCGGAGAAGTAACCAGAGATCTCCTTTGTTAAACTCCGCAGGGCAGGATTAATCTGAAGGCCACATACATCCGGGAGCACCTTAAGGTTGTGCAGGAGACAGTCAGAAGTGCATTGTTTAAAATGTAGTGAGGCAACGCCAAAGGGTTTGAGGAGCGGCCAGTGCATGTCCTTGCAGGAGCCGGAAGGCACCACCAGGGCAGATGACCAAGTTCTGTGGCCCCTGGGCTAGGTGCCATGCGAGCGGAAACCATCACGTCACCAAGATAACTTTTATTTAAAAAAACAATTACAGGAGGGACAAAGAATCAAAAGAATTTTAATAAAATCAACAAGTTTACATTTGTACATCTTGTGTATTGGGGATCCAACCAGGGGCAAAGGGTAACGTTGAAAGGACCAGGTTTCCACAGGCGGGTGAGTGGGAAGCCCAGGTTACCCCGGCTGTGTGACAGGCAGTGACTCGAGGGTGGTACCCAGGGCCCCTGGAGCCCCACTGCCAGCACATCCGGGGCTCAGGCCCGGGCCTTCCAGCTCTGAGCGCTGGCTCGAGGCTCCAGAGCCCACGTGCCACTCCCACATGGACACCCGATAAGCGACAGCAGATAACCAGCTCATGAAATTGAAGAGTCTTGCCCAGAGAATACTAATGTCAGCTGAGTCCAGTTCATGCTATTTTAACTAGGATGGTGACATCGAACCGACCCAGGGGGACAAGAGCCAAGTGATGGTTCTAATTCCTCTAAGCAACGGCACAATCACAAGAGAGCAGGTCTTTAGAAAGAACCACGTATTTCTTTAAAAAATATGATTTGAGAAAAGGGCCTTGTGGGAGTTAGAGAAAGGCAAGGTTTTTAACAATTCTGCACAGGCTCAGAGAATTCTGCTGCATTAGAGGATTCTAGAGTAGAGACAGAAAACTGCTTCAACTTCAGTTCCCATTATTCTAAAGGATAACAAACATTTCAAAATATCGATCAATGTTCGGAGCAAAGAGAGACCCGTGCCCCCAAGCGAGAAAGGAACGATCAGCAGGCTTTTCCAGGATTGTACCCCTCTCGTGGAGAGAAAGAGTGCTTCTAAAGGTGCGGTTTTCCGTGTCCTAGTCACTTGTTCTCGGAGGATAACCCCAAACTCACGAGTCGCGATGGTAACGTCCCCAGCAGCACGGCCGCCCCTTCACAACCACCCGCAGGGTAACACTCACGACTGGGCTTTCATTCACACCAGCTTACACGACACACGGCTAAGCTGCAAGAATTTCTTCATCATTTATTCTTTAGAAATCGAGACACAGTAGGGAAGAGTGCATGGATGCCTTTGCTCTCTGGACCCCCTTGGAATCACAAGAGGAAAGAGCAGTGGCCGTGAGCAGTACAGAAAGCGTTTTCACAGAAGAGAGGATGAGCTCTCCACCCCGTCTGCTAAGGCCTGGGCTGAAGGACAGGGGCCGGATCCCGGGGTCCCCTCGTCACACGCACGAGCTGATGCACGTTTGCCAGGCGTCACGGCATCTTTCTTCTTCGTCCCTGATAGAGTCGATAATCACCAGGAAGAAATTCAGAAGAGGGCAGTGAAGCAACAACAGCGTCAGCTTCTCCACAATGCTGGACAGAGACGCGGGATGGACGCGGGGTCTGTGATGCGGGGAGGTGTCTGTCCTGTGTGTCCAGGAAGCCGCAGGGCAGGCGTGTAAAGTGCTAGAGGTAAGGCAGCCTGCCTGGACTTCCTCTGGGGGCGGCGCTCCCTCGGGAGGGGTGACATCCCCGTCGCGCAGGGCAGCCGTCACCCACGGCCCGCCCTGGCCAGCGTGGAGGTGACCACCAGCCGCCCCGGAAAACACGCCCGGCTTGTGCTCAAGACCTTTCCCTTTTAATTTCTCGAGGAATCAATGGGGGGGTGGGTACAAAGAAAAACATCCCTAATGAACAGGACGGAGGTGAATTTCCAAAAGAGAGAAGAATCACCAAGAGGATATAACGCCAAATGAAAAGTTCTAACTGAACACGTTAATCACGGAGTTACAAACCGGCGGCCGATGCGCCGTGTGCTCCTGTCCCCACCGACGGCTCCAGACCTGCGAGCAGCTCCTCCTGGCGCGTCACAGCTTCTCGGGGCCTTCCCTCGCGAGGCAGCCAGAAGCGAATGAATTTACCCCAAAGGGAGGGCCTGGGTACCCAGGCGGATCTTTTAGGGGTTGGACGCCAGATGTGGGAAGCAGGAAGGAACAAAGAAACCTCCCTGAGGCCAGCTGTCCCTCAGGGCAGAGGCAGAGCCCGGAGGGTGGCCGGAGGCCGGGCGGTGAGGACGGAGAGCTCTGCGCCCTGGCCGCTCGCCCGCCAGGACGCGGTCCCCTCCGTGCCGTCGGAGCAAACGTTTCCAGTGCAAACACGTGTCTACAGGTCGGGGCTCGGCGTGCGGGGTCTGGTCTGTCCGGGTGGCACAGGAAGGCTCATTTCCTTTCAGAGCAGACATCTGTTTTGGGTGGCGACGTCCCTGGACGGGGGAATCTGGCATGTCTCTCTTTGGGGGATTTTATCCATTGCCATCCGATGCAGGGGGTCGGCCGCACCCCATATCCCACGGACTGAAGCCCCCCAGCGCCAGATGACGGCTGACGCGGCCTCCTGCTCTGTGCGCCCGGCCGGCTTGGTAAGGAGCCCTCGGCCCAGCCTCTTCAAGTCCGAGCCCCGGGGCTGGGGGAGCTGGGCTTCGTGTGCCGGCGGGCCGCACAGTGGGTGTGGACGAGACCACCGTTGGGATACCTAACAAACACGGGCTCGCAAAAGGGGTTTTGGCACATCTGGCAAAGCTTTTTGTCTGAGAGCCGAACTGAGCTTCCTTTCAGCTTCATCTGCAAAAAGAAACAAAGGCAGGGACGCCTGTGACGTAAGTGACAGCGGTTTTCAGAGCTGACACGCATTACCCCATGGGTTGTTATTATCACTGGTGAGGACAGCTTTAATATCAATTTCTCGAAACACAGTATCAGCGGTGAAAACAAACAAGAACATCCTCTGGAACCGGAAAAGTCAAAAAAGCTACAAAACTGCCTTCTTATTTTCCAAAAGTAATTGCTGCTTGTCTGGCGGAGGAATTTCTCACCAAGATCTTCTTTCAAACATTCTCTGAGCTCTGGTCTATTTAAGCAAGGCCTGTGACAGAATCATGGGGCGTCAGAGCTGACAAGACCTGACAAGACCGTGAAAGCTATCTAATGCCCTGCTCCCCTCGTTTGCAAACAAAAAAAGTTAAGGCCCAAATAAGAAACTGGGTCAAACCCATGGGGTTGATCCGCGGCACGATCCTGACCGGCCCCAGGAAACGTCATTTCCTGTCTTTAAATGTAACTAACAAAACCAACAAAACTTTATTGTTTCCTGTCTGATAAACAGGACTTGAGTTCTGCAAAAGCTAAAAGCCTTTCTGCACAATTTGCCTGAATCAGCCCAGCAAGTCAGCCTTGCGGCAGAACGCAGTGACGGCTTAGTGAATTCACCCTACTCATTAGTTTCTTTAGTCATTCAACAAACATTCAATGCCTTCAAGATGCCAGGTTGGCTCAGGAATACCGAGGTAAGTAAAGGAAGTTCCTGCCCTCGGAGAACCCAGAGCCTCACAGGGGAGGGGACAGCTACGGATGCAGCACGTGAGTCGGCACACGGGGCGCCCGTCTGCTTAAAGGGAAGGGCAGGTTTCACAAAGGAAAGGCCTGGGCAGGGTTCCGAGTACGCGTTCACCAGGCACAAAAGGAAGAGGTGAGCCGTCTCAGGCAGAGGAGACGGTGGATTCAAAGGCCGTGCTTACAAAACGGCAAGTCCATTGGGACGTTCTGAGCACCCCGGCACGGGCGGGGACAGGCCAGAGGAGGGAGGCTGAATCTTGCCAGCCTCGGCTTCTCCGCCGGGGAGTCAACGAAGGCTTCCCGGCGGGAGGAACACGGCGGATTCCTGCTCTGGAGGGACACCCCGCTGGCTGCGGGGCGTCTGGGCCTCTCCAGAGAGAAGCCTCCTCCGGATGAGCTAGGGGCTGCTGTGGGCCGAATGCCTGTATCTCTCACCAAATGTCGAGGCCCTGAGCCCCGGTGGGGTGGTGTTTGGAGGTGGGCCCCCAGGACGGCCTCGGGGCCCTTGTGGAGGAGGAAGAGACCCGCGCTGGCTCCCGGCCCCGTGAGCTCGGTGAGAAGGGGGCGTCACCGGGCCCCGAGTCTGTCGGCGCCTGGATCTCGGGCTCCCAGCCCCCAGACGGCGAGCACCGGAAGCGTGCCGTCTGAGCCCCCGGCCTGTGGGGTCTGTTATTATTAGTCACAGCAAGCCCAGGAGACAGAGATGGGGGCCCGGCACGTGCAGCTCCGACTCGGCCTGCAGTCCACAGCGGGCTCCTCCGTGTCCTGTGTCACCTCCTGGTGCCCCTGCCCCCCTTCTGTGACGGGGAGGCAAGCGTGCCCGGAAGCGCTGTGCGCGTGCAGCGACGCCGCGACGTGCAGCGTGGACCAGGGTCCGGAGCGCGGCTCCGCGGCCCGTCAGTGTCTGAAAGGGGCGGGAAGCTGCCCCACGCGTACACCTGCCGGCCCGGCCCCCGCCTGGCCTCACACACCTGCGTCTGTGTGAACAAGTCACGTGTGTTGAAGTTAGAAAAAACGGACACGGACTATTTTTCCACGGGTAAAACCGAGCTCAAATCACACGTCTCGCCCGAGAGGGCCGGGCTCTCACCTTGTCGTACTTGTAGATCAAGTTTTCGGACCTGGCCAGGCCCACAGCCACCTGAGTGGTCCTCCGGGCGTGGACGCTGTCCCTCACGGCCCCCGTCAGGAACGGGCAGAGCAGCTGCACCGACCACGAGCCCGGCAGCAGCTGCAGGACCCGGGCCGCGTCGAACTCGGCGGCACGGCGGTTCAGGAGGTCCGCGGCGGCCACAGGCAGCTCGGGCGCAGAGGGGCCGGGGCCCAGGTACACGGCCAGCAGCAGGTGGAAGAGCCGCTGGCGGTAGGGCGGCGCCCGGCCCTCGGAGCACCACAGGCAGTAGTCCTCCGCCGCCGGGAAGTCGGCCAGCTCGTGGACCAGGATGCGCAGGGCCTCCTCATGTTGCTCCAGCTTCCCGTGCAGGATGGCGCTCTCCACGGGGAGCCCGGCGCCCCGGGTCCTGTCTGTGAGGTGGGACCTGCTGGTTAGAAACGGCAGGGCCCGCGCCAGGCGGTGCCAGTCCAACGCCGCGACTGCACGGGCCACGCGCTTAAGAACAGGCAGAGCAAGCCTGGCTGCCTGGACGCCCCCGAACTCTGCCACCCGGCTGCCTGGACGCCCCCGAACTCTGCCACTCGGC
>NC_041225.1:22763361-22787172 GCF_002837175.3 Physeter macrocephalus
CCGAACTCTGCCACCCGGCTGCCTGGACGCCCCCGAACTCTGCCACCCGGGCTGCCTGGACGCCCCCGAACTCTGCCACCCGGGCTGCCTGGACGCCCCCGAACTCTGCCACCCGGGCTGCCTGGACGCCCCCGAACTCTGCCACCCGGGCTGCCTGGACGCCCCCGAACTCTGCCACCCGGGCTGCCTGGACGCCCCCGAACTCTGCCACCCGGGCTGCCTGGACGCCCCCGAACTCTGCCACCCGGGCTGCCTGGACGCCCCCGAACTCTGCCACCCGGCTGCCTGGACGCCCCCGAACTCTGCCACCCGGCTGCCTGGGCGCCCCCGGACTCTGCCACCCGGGCTGCCTGGACGCCCCCGAACTCTGCCACCCGGGCTGCCTGGACGCCCCCGAACTCTGCCACCCGGCTGCCTGGACGCCCTGCCCTGGGAGGCAGAGTTTAGGGGTGTCCACGTAGCCTCCCAGGAGGGCTGCCATGTGCCTTAGGACCAAGTACACGTGTCACACGAGCATCCTTCAGGCCTGAGTCACGTGCTGCTGGCCACGAGCTCAGTGTCATTGGATCAACGACATACATTACATAAGGTGTCTTTAAGCAGAAACACACATAAACAAGGTTACGTATCGGTGGGCTGGTGAAAGTGATGTGAGCGGAGGTTCTCAGGAGCCTGACCCTGCGCCCCGCCAGGCAGGGTGGCTCGGTGTCCGCGGACTCCGCTGTGGAGACTCTACAGGACACGCGACTACCGCGGACGATGAGAATAGGTGTAGTTAATGGCCAGAGAGTGGGGTTAAAGCTGCTCAAGAGAAATATATCAACCCAGCAAGGACAACCTGGAAGTTCCACGGTGCCCGATACAGCAAGAGACAAGTTCAGTCTGCCAGGTGCTGCTCTGAGGCTAGTACACACCATGGACACTGTGGTTTCTGCCCCGGAGGAAATGAAAACCAGAGCCCCTCCAGGACCCCTGCCTTCCTCCAAGCCTGGGGCAGCCGAGTGGGCTGCTGGGGGCAGTGCCACCCTCAAAGCCGTGATCAGAGCTGGAGCCTCAGAAGGAACTGACCTGGAGCTTCAAAGACGAACAAGCAAGTTCAAAGCAGCTTTCGGCTCAGCGGACATGCAGACCTCCCGACGCCCAGGGCAGCCTTCGTGTCATTAGCTAAGGGGCCCTGTCCGTTTCCAGAGGGTGGAGGACGGACAGGGCGCCTCGCCTGCCCTCCAGGAGGCTGACTTTGTGCCACAGAGGCTCACAGTCCACCCCCTTCCCCCGAACAGAGACGAAGAGACGCCAAGGCCTCTGTCCCTGCCCCCACCCCCCACCCCCGCCGGTGACGTTTATCCAGAGAGATGCGCTCACCCAGCAGAAAGTGGACTCGGTACAAATCGGATTTCTGGAGCAGGCGTCGTAGCTTGGCCTGCGTCTCGGTCACGTCTGCATCCTTGCCGCTGGCGCTGGGCCTCTGCTGCAGCACCTCATCCAGGTAGAGGACGGCTAGGTGCGTGTGGTACTCCTCCTTCTGCAGGACAGGAGGACAAGCAGACAGACAGCATTTGCTAGGGGAGCCCAGAGAACGCCCCCCACCAACCAGCCAGCAGGTGCCCGAGACTGGACGTGCAAGGTGAGCGGGGGCTACAGGACAACCACAGAACACGCGTACTGGGGCAAAAGCTTTCAGAAACCACGACACAGAGAAGCTGAATCTAAAATCTATGGGAAGATATCTCATTTTGAGAAGTAAGGGCCACGGGACTTAAGTATTCTCCAAAAAAGGGACAGCTTTCCTCATTTCCTTTAAGAATAACAACGAGGAAAAAATAACTCTAAAAAAAACAAAAGAATAACAAGGAAGGAAAAGGGAAGACAATATAAGCGGAGCAGACAAGAGATGGAGGGTGAGAAAAAAAGCTACTTAGGCCGCCGGTCTCTTTCCCGAACATCCGGCTCCCTCCCTGACCTCCCACGCGTACAGACTGAGTGCCGAGGACACGAGACATTACGTTAGACCCGTGGGCCAAGTTCAGGTCCTGGTGACGGCACCGCAGCCCACGCAGCTCAGCCTGCGCTCTGGGGCCTCACCTGCAGTCTCCTGTCCATGACCAGATGTTCTAGGTACTTAACCAGGGCTTGCGGGTATTTCTTAAGGCAACTGATGATATCATCTGGGTTAAATCTACTCTCCTGTTCGTCCACGGGTCTCTTGGTGAAAACTTGAACTCCGACCTGAAAGAAGAATAGCAGTTTCTTCATCGTGCTTTGCAAAGACCCCCCATCTTATCTTCATTCTGAGCACTGTAATGCTTTGGGTAAAAATCACTGTCAAGAACATGATGATTCGCGGGACTTCCCTGGCGGTCCAGTGGTTAAGACTTCGCTTTCCAACGCAGGGGGTGCGGGTTTGATCCCTGGTCGGGAAACTAAGATCCCATATGCCTTGAGGCCAAAAAACCAAAACATAGAACAGAAGCAATATTGTAACAAATTCAATAAAGACTTTGAAAATGGTCCACGTTTTTAAAAAAAAAAACATGACGATTCGGAAAAATAGTGCAGATGAAGCACTGACAGAGACGGGAAATGCCGCAGAGCTCCAGCTGGAATCCCTTCTAAAAGGGTCAGAAACTAAGGAACCAAACATTTATTGGTGGTAGGTTTTGACAATCCATGAAGCAACAACTCTGTAACATTTAGATCATCCAAAGCAAGGACGGTCACTTGCTGGATCGTAAGTGAAAGAAGATACAAGCGGCTGAAGAGTCAGTGAACTCGATTCTCCAGACGCCCACACCCACCGAGTGCATTACCCACGTGGGACCCAAGCCCACGCACAGCAACAAAGACCCAGCACAGCCAAAAATAAATAAATAAAAATAAATACATTTATTTCAAAAAATACTAAAAAGAACCCCTTTCATTTATTATTGCCAAGTAATAGTGCATTTTGTGTTGTGCATATACATTTTATTTATCTATTCATCAAGTGATGGCCACGGTTTTGTCTTTCTTTTGGCTGTCGTGAATAATACTGCCATAAATATTCATGTACAAGTTTTTATGTGAATAAAGGTTTTCATTTTTCTTGGATGCATACCTAGGAGTGAAATCGCTGGCTCATACGATAACTCTGTTTAACCATTTGTAGAACTGCCAGACTGTCTTTCAAAATGACTGTACTGTTTTACTTCCCCACCAACAATGAACGTGAGTTCTAATTTCTCTGCATCTTTGCCAACATGTACTATTGTTGTCTTTTCCATTTTAGCCGTCCTAATGGGTGTGAAATGGTTTTGATTTACATTTCCCTTAAGGATTAATAAAATGACTAATGAAAACACACAAAAAGGGCCCTTCTATGTCCCCAACACCCCCCCCCCCACCGCAAAGGGGGTTGGGGACATAGAAGCAAGGGCGACGGTTTGCCTGGTGTGCCCCGGGCCCGGCTCCACGCCCTGCAGGGCGACAGTCTGGTCCTGCTCCAGCCCACAGAGAGCAAGGGACCAGATGCCGTTAGGGGTGGGGGTCAACACACAGGTGTTTAAGAAGATGCTAAGACCTGACCTGCGGTGCTTTCTGCTTTCCTACACAGTGGCCTGCCCCCGACGCAGGTGTGCAGAAGCACTGAAATGCAGAAATTCCTCGAGAGCTGGGATTCAGACGGCTCAAGCCATGTGTTAAAAGGGGGGGTAAAAAAAAAGCGGAGAGAAGGGTTAAAGTGTAGCTGGTCTTCCCACCTGGAATCAAGTTTTCTGTCTGTTTTCACCAGCCCCCGTGCCGCCCCTGAATGAATGCGTTTACGAAGCACAAACCTCCGGATTTTTCTGCAAGACCCAGTCGGCATACTGCCACACGAGGTCCGGGTCGAGGCTGTCCGTGAGGAAATCCACGACGTACTCGTACAGGTCTGAGCGCGTGCAGTCGTGAATATCCCCGTTCACGATACGCACCCACAGCTGCAGAGGATGAAAAAGAAGGTCGGGAAGGTGACACTCCCCTTAGAATTAGCTCAGAAAGGGCGTGTGTGAGTGTGTGTTTGGCCGTTCAGTGTTTCAAAGTGGCAGGAGAAACTTTAGAGGCTTAAATCCATTTTGGTTTTTTCACACACACACACACACACACACAAAAAGAGGGGACACGGTCCAGGAAATCAGGAACATAAAGCACCAAGTTCTTTCTCTTTCCTTTTTAATGAGATCGCAGTAATATAAATAGTAAATATAGCATACGAGGAGACTTGGATGCATTAAAAGAATGTCTCTTCCTGAAACAAGATCATCACCGACAATGTTTGGACACAGAAGAAATTCAACTACATCCATCAGCCGGGCTGTTTCAGCCTTCTCCGTCACAGGAATTTCTGATTTTGAAGACCTTTCGGGACTGTGAGAGTCTGATGTGCTTTCAAAACCTCTGGTGACCCTGTGCCCTGGTGTTCCTACTGTCTTTTGCTTGGGGGCTCAGGGTAGATTTTAATAATAAAGTCCTTTGCTATGTCATCCGGACACTTCCCTGCCGTGTAAACTGAATCTTTTTTTTTTTAAATGCTCCACTGTGCATATGTACTATTGTTTTTATTTTTTCAAATTTTTATTTATTTATTTTTGGCTGCATTGGGTCTTCACTGCTGCGCGCGGGCTTTCTCTAGTTGCGGCGGGTGGGGGCTACTCTTCGTTGCGGTGGCTTCTCTTGTGGCAGAGCACGGGCTCTAGATGTGCGGGCTTCAGTAGTTGATGCTCGCGGGCTCTAGAGCCCAGGCTCAGTAGTTGTGGCGCACGGGCTTAGCTGCTCCGCGGCACGTGGGATCTTCCTGGACCGGGGCTTGAACCTGTGTCCCCTGCATTGGCAGGCGGATTCTTAACCACCGTGCCACCAGGGAAGTCCCTGTAAACTGAATCTTACTATCAGAGCCTCAGAATGAAGTGGCATCACAAGGTGTGGCAGAGATGGGGGCTGCCTGAGAGCCCCCCTGCATCACTGTCTGTGCCGTGGTCCTCACCCACGTGTCCACACTGACTTCTGAACCACACCATACCAGCAAGCAGCCCAGGAAACAGGCAGGCAGTGTAAACGCCGTAATTCTGGTAGCAGCGCACCAATGTTTTTTATGTTACTAGTTTCTT
Source organism: Physeter macrocephalus (assembly GCF_002837175.3). Classification (NCBI taxonomy): domain Eukaryota; kingdom Metazoa; phylum Chordata; class Mammalia; order Artiodactyla; family Physeteridae; genus Physeter; species Physeter macrocephalus. Next base: position 22,768,482 of record NC_041225.1, read on the forward strand.
CAGCGCTGAATTCCCCAAATCAAACAGCCATTGAAATGTGTCGGTAAAAAAATTCTGCCATATATGGTGATTTATTCCATATTATTTCAATTTTGTAAATTCCTGTCTATATAGCTTTGCTGATGTTATTAACACACTTTATAACAAATTCTCAGAACATGGTGTTTCAAAAAAAATAAAAATTTTAGCTTTGACACCCAAATCTGCTCTTAGCCATGGGATGTATGTTGATGGGAACATTTTTTTGTTTTTTACCTACTCCACAATCATGTTACCATGGTAACTTCTCAAAGCAACCAGATATGCTTGGTGAGTTTGGTGCACACACACACACACACACACACAAAAAGAGGGGACACGGTCCAGGAAATCAGGAACATAAAGCACCAAGTTCTTTCTCTTTCCTTTTTAATGAGATCGCAGTAATATAAATAGTAAATATAGCATACGAGGAGACTTGGATGCATTAAAAGAATGTCTCTTCCTGAAACAAGATCATCACCGACAATGTTTGGACACAGAAGAAATTCAACTACATCCATCAGCCGGGCTGTTTCAGCCTTCTCCGTCACAGGAATTTCTGATTTTGAAGACCTTTCGGGACTGTGAGAGTCTGATGTGCTTTCAAAACCTCTGGTGACCCTGTGCCCTGGTGTTCCTACTGTCTTTTGCTTGGGGGCTCAGGGTAGATTTTAATAATAAAGTCCTTTGCTATGTCATCCGGACACTTCCCTGCCGTGTAAACTGAATCTTTTTTTTTTTAAATGCTCCACTGTGCATATGTACTATTGTTTTTATTTTTTCAAATTTTTATTTATTTATTTTTGGCTGCATTGGGTCTTCACTGCTGCGCGCGGGCTTTCTCTAGTTGCGGCGGGTGGGGGCTACTCTTCGTTGCGGTGGCTTCTCTTGTGGCAGAGCACGGGCTCTAGATGTGCGGGCTTCAGTAGTTGATGCTCGCGGGCTCTAGAGCCCAGGCTCAGTAGTTGTGGCGCACGGGCTTAGCTGCTCCGCGGCACGTGGGATCTTCCTGGACCGGGGCTTGAACCTGTGTCCCCTGCATTGGCAGGCGGATTCTTAACCACCGTGCCACCAGGGAAGTCCCTGTAAACTGAATCTTACTATCAGAGCCTCAGAATGAAGTGGCATCACAAGGTGTGGCAGAGATGGGGGCTGCCTGAGAGCCCCCCTGCATCACTGTCTGTGCCGTGGTCCTCACCCACGTGTCCACACTGACTTCTGAACCACACCATACCAGCAAGCAGCCCAGGAAACAGGCAGGCAGTGTAAACGCCGTAATTCTGGTAGCAGCGCACCAATGTTTTTTATGTTACTAGTTTCTTCAGCGCTGAATTCCCCAAATCAAACAGCCATTGAAATGTGTCGGTAAAAAAATTCTGCCATATATGGTGATTTATTCCATATTATTTCAATTTTGTAAATTCCTGTCTATATAGCTTTGCTGATGTTATTAACACACTTTATAACAAATTCTCAGAACATGGTGTTTCAAAAAAAATAAAAATTTTAGCTTTGACACCCAAATCTGCTCTTAGCCATGGGATGTATGTTGATGGGAACATTTTTTTGTTTTTTACCTACTCCACAATCATGTTACCATGGTAACTTCTCAAAGCAACCAGATATGCTTGGTGAGTTTGGTGAGCACTGCTAACGCTCTTGGCCGCTCACAAAAGATCCAAGACAGGAGACAAGATAAGAAATTTGGGCGCAAGAGCCCCTGCCAGGGCCCTGAGCACTGGCTCAGTCCCCAGCTCTCCTGCTGACCAGTGGTGCCACCCGGGCAAGTGACTGGCCTTGATCAGCTTTAGTTTTGTCACAGATGACATGACAACCCAGCTCTCTGGCAAGACTTATTGTCATTAACTGTGGAAATTACAACCTGTTACTCACAGCCTTAATTTTTGATAAGGCAGTGGAGTCACAGGCCTTGTGGCTCAGTAAGAAATCCTATTTTTCTTACATTTTAAACAACAAAGTCTTGACAATGTTCTTTAAAGAGATGGAAAGATGAAGAAAAGAAAATTCTTGGGGCGTCTCTGGTGGCACAGTGGTTAAGAATCCGCCTGCCAATGCAGGGGACACGGGTTCCAGCCCTGGTCCGGGAAGATCCCGCATGCCGCGGAGCAACTAAGCCCGTGCGCCACAACTACTGAGCCTGCACTCTACAGCCTGTGAGCCACAGCTACTGAGCCCGCGAGCCACAACTACTGAAGCTGGCGTGCCTAGAGCCCGTGCTCCACAACAAGAGAAGCCACCGCAATGAGAAGCCCGTGCACCGCAACTAGGGAAAGCCTGCGCACAGCAATGAAGACCCAATACAGCCATAAATAAATAAATAAATAAAAGGGAAAAAAGAGAAAATCCTTGGCCAACATTTCTCAAGGATTCGCTTTCTAAAACAGTACTATTTTTGTTTTGTAAAAAAAGGTTGTAGATCAGGCGAGACTGGTCTCTATCAATTTGTGATTTTTTTTCAAACAGGCTCAGTAGTTGTGGCACACGGGCTTAGTTGCTTAGCAACTTAGTTGCTAAAGTTAAATGGTGGTGATTTTTAAACAGTGCTGAGAGGCCTCTGAACTCACCTGAACGGCAGCAGCATCTTGGTGGTTGTAATGATAGAGCAGCCCCAGTGCAAAGTACCTGGAAGAAAACTCGAGGTAAGTGCACCCTCTCCTGACCACCCACTGCGGGTAGTACCCCCATAGCAATGCCCTCGGCCCTGGGCCCCCAGCCCCACATGTGCTATTCAGCTCAGTTCAACAACAAATTTCAAGCACCAGAAAGATCCTCCTTCCTGTTTATTTACTTATATTCTGAAAATGTATTCCCTATCAATTTCCAGAAAGGACTGTATTCACATCTAAGATGAGCTGAAAAATAAAACTATAATGATACTATGGAAAATCACATTTGGAATTGCTTTACAACTTGCTTCAAATACTAGTATGATCTGCCATTTCTTCAGTTAACCACTATTAACTTATCACGAGGTATTAAGACCGTTTGGAAGGGATGCGGTCTGAGCCATTCTGGGGTAAGGATTTTGAACGGCAATCAATGCCAATAGTACGCAGGCACTGCAGAGAACAGAAGGTCAGGGAGAGTCGGGTTGGGGGGACCCAGAGTTCCAGGCCCTGACCTTCAATCCAGGCTTCATTACTTAGGGACTGTATGACCCTGAGCAAGTAGGTTACCTTCCTTGGCCCTTGCTTCCTCATTTATAAGCGGACAGGATCAGTGATAACATGGGCATCGCCCGGGCCGTGAGCCGTTGCCGCCCTCCCACGCTCACGGGTGTGTCCTCTCCTGGTCCTCTTCCCCAGCAGGTGACCGGATCAAGCTGCCCCAGGGGGCCATCGGATTTCTTCCCTCAAAGAGCAACCTCTCAAGATACTGAACTATTCCCTAGAACCCTTCTCTTCTCCCGAAAGCTTTCAGAAAGTTACACCGACTCTGCCAGACCCTGCCATCCCAAGTCACTGCCATAAGCTGCCAGTGCATTTTCTGGTTCCTAAATAAATCCCTCCATTCCACAGTGCCTTCGGGAAACTGAGGGAAACGGCTGAACGAGCCACCTCCCACGTGGAGGCCAGTCACCAGCCCAGGACGTCCTGCATCTGAACAGAGCCTGGATCGTGGAATTTCACCAGCACCTCCGCCATGTCAAATGCATACCAAAAGTCACAGACAAAGAATCTTACAGGAAGCACTCAACACCCCCAGGCCTAGAAGGGTCAGACCACCCACCGCCTGCCCCAGGATGCAGAAGCTGCCAGAGCTAACCACGCCATCACTGCAGACGGGCCCCCATCGTAGCCGGTGGCCGGTCTGCAAGGGGGTGGGTGCCGACCAGCTCACGTCTGTGATGAAGGAGTTTGACCCCGTAACCCTTTATCCACAAGATCCAGAAGCCTCCCTTTCTGTCTGTTTCTCCAGATGCCCATCTGTCCGTTCAGCCTGGCCATCAGTGGCTGAAGTACGCGAGCATTGTAGCGACACGCATGCGGCATCTCGCACAGCCGAGTCCCACCCAGACGGAAACTGAACAAGCACACCATTGAGTAACAAGGCCTGTGACTGTACGATCTGCCACGAGGAGCTGGCACGAGAGCTGTGCCCTCTGAGAACCCCTGCGGTGGATCTGCTGACCGGGACGAGGCCGACAGATACCGAGGGTGCCGGGTGGAAACGCCCGGGACTTAGAAGGCACGCTGGTGCCTCAGCTGCACGACAGCTTCCCCTGGGTGGGGACGGGGAAGGGCCAGGCAGGGAGCCCTGGGTTCGGGGGGCACGTCCGGGGGACAGAAAGACTCACTTTTTGTGCTTCTCCAGCCAGGCGGCGCTGTCGGCGAGCAGACAGAAGTTCTCGGTGACCAGGAGGTCCAGCAGGCTGTCGTGGTCGGCCTCCGTGTACAGCTTGAGCAGGGCCGTGTCGACGTCCTCCTTGTAGCCGTTCGCCACCTCCGTGCTGCGGACTTCGTTCAGGTAGCTCATGAGGAAGTGCTTGCACCTGGCCACCTTCTCCTGGTCGCCCTGGGTCAGCTGGTTGAGGTCTGCAAACTCGTGCAGAGGAGGGTGGGACCGGGTGAACGAGGAGGACGTGGGCAGCAGGAAGGGGTACAGGGAGATCAGCTCCCGCACGTCGAGCTGGCCGCTTCTGCAATTACAGTGTCAAACTAAATGAAGCAAAAAGAGAGAGAGAGTGCACGTAGGCACACAAGACGACACTGGACGGGCGCGCTGTCTGCACGCCGTCCGCAGCTGCACGGGCTGCAAAGCGCCACGAGCCGGGCACCGCCCACCCCCAGACCCCACGACAGAGCTGAGGGCTCGGCGGCCACAGACGTGGCACCTCCAGTGCTGCGGTGGGACGTGGGTCCCCGCAAACCCAGGCGGGGCGGGGGGACAGCAGGAGGCACAGCAGCTCTGATCAAAGGCAGATTCGGAGGAGGCCCCATGTACATCTCCTCCTTTATGGCTCTGAGTCGTGCGGAATCTGTTCTACGCGGACGTTTGGAAAACTTCTACAGGCGATGCCTTCGTGGGACGCTGAAGGGTGATCACAGCGGGTTTAAGTTCATCTTCTGAGCGAGCGTGAAGAGCCGCTGCTTCCCAGGGCACGCCTGACCCCCAGCCCAGAGGAAGGGCTGCTGTCGGGGGGAGGGGCTGAGACAGGCCTGGGCTGGGGAGGGAGAGGGGTGGGACGGGTGCTGGTGAAGGGGGCGGCCCACGCATGCGGGATCCACGTCACGCGGAAGGGACCTCAGCTTCCTTAGATGGTGGACCAGGAGCACGCCGTCTACAATGTCCTCAGAAGAAGAACAGTTTTTCAAGTCTTCCCGGAAGCACCTGCTCTTTCTCTAAACTCAGAGCTTTTGGTAAAATCTCTGGAGGAAAGGGAAAGTGAGCCATCGTGTTTTCCTAGGAATCCTTCACAGGGCATCAAACACGCTCTTTAGAATTGCCTTCTCAGGCTTCCCTGGTGGCGCAGTGGTTAAGAATCCGCCTGCCAACGCAGGGGACACGGGTTCGAGCCCTGGTCCGGGAAGATCCCACATGCTGCGGAGCAACTAAGCCCGTGCGCCACAACTGCTGAGCCCGCGCTCTAGAGCCCGCGAGCCACAACTACTGAGCCCATGCGCTACAACTACTGAGTCCACATGCCACAACTACTGAAGCCCACGCGCCTAGAGCCCGTGCTCCACGATAAGAGAAGCCACCGCAATGAGAAGCCCGCTCGCCGCAACTCGAGAAAGCCCGCTCGCAGCAACGAAGACCCAACACAGCAAAATCAATAAATCAATCAATAAAATAATAAATAAATAAATAAATGCCACGTTCCTTATTAAAAAAAAAAGAATTGCCTTCTCCCCTCTTAGAGGACCACTCTGTATGCCCCTTATCTGCCCTACCTTCAAGACACAGGACAGTGACCCTCGGGCTAAGGGGGGCAGGGAGCGCGAGGGGTGTACACACAACGGCCTCGCAACTTCTCCCCGGAGCACAGCACCCATGGCGGCCTTTCCCGTCACAGCCACGGTGGAGGTCTGACCACGGAGGGACACTTGGAAGGCTTGCTACGGACACCTCAGATTACCTGAAGAGTTCTTTAGCCTCCAGGAACTGAAGCTGCGCAAACTGTATGAAGCCCGCCTGCTGCAGGATCCGCCGGTACATGACCTGCAGGGAAAGACAGGTGTCGTGGCTCTGACCTGCCCTGGAACCACGACAGGAGGAGAAGCTGAGTTTCTGGTCATAATCCAGGCTAACTGTTAACTATTACATGGAAACCTGAAGTTACAAGGTAAGGAAAAAAACGAGGCTTATACGAAATGGTTTTCAACATATACACGTATACGTGTCAGTCAACCCCTCGTTCCTGAGACCAAGCTGTCCTCTAAGCATCGCTCTTTCCTCTTCGTGGATTTCCCGCCCACCCCGATCCGTATCCCTCCTCCCGCACTCCCTGGCTTTCTCGGTTGCCTCCACCTCTGGCGTTCAGACGGATGTTAACATCGCCGGCGTCCCTGGGAGCCCGGAAGCTGCCCATCCTTCTTCATTCCTGTGGAACTGACTCTCACCCCGGCGCTTCTCAGCATCCCTCCAGAACACAAGGCCCGCCCCATTTAACGATAAACAGATAAATACGCAGCTTTTCCTGCCGAAGCTTGGGAGACGCTGTGCGTTCCGTCCCCTCCCCCCGACGGTGATACACAGCCACAGCCACACCGCAGCCCGAGGACTCCTGCAATAAAAGTGCCGTTGATCTGTGTCTAATCCAGTCCTACCCAAGTTTCCTGGACCACAGAGCCCTTTGTTCTGGTAACTTCCAGAAATGGCAACGCACTTAAGGAAGATGCCCTGTGGAGTCTGTAATTCCACCCCCTCCCTGTCACTGTCCAGCCGGTCAGCTTCAAGCTTTGTCCACCTTTGTCTGAAAGGCCTTGTGGACCCGTCTCTGCTCTGTCCTCACTGGCTCCATCACCTCAGCCCGGGCCCTCACCACCTCACAACTAAAGACTCTAACTGTGCTTAAGAGACCCTAGGACTTCAATTCCTCCCCTTTCTAGTCCAGCCCGCTGTTTGATAGGCCATAAATGCCTTGAAGGCATGTACATTATTCATCTTAGCAACCGCACACCCTGGCAGAGTACCTGCCGTTTAAGTAATCACCTATTGACCTGATCAGTTTTTATGAAACTCCACTTTGTCACTCGCTGAGCCCGTTTTACAGATAGGAACATCCTGTTCAGAGCTGGGCTAAGTTTTTAGCCCAGAGTTACTAACGTGTAAGTGGTTGAGCCAGGGTTGAAACCTGGACCTTTCTGCTTCTAGAGCCCAGTTCTTCCTGCTCACTGGCTCCCCCAGGTACACAGCAGGCAGCTGACACTGTTACCCCTGGAGAAACGAGGGAGATGCAGACACCTCAAGGCTGTTCCTTCCGATCAGCTTTCAGAGGGGCTTGTTCTCCAAAGCACAGCAGCATCTCCTCCCGCCCCTGCAGAGCAATTCCTGCAGAGACGGCAGGAGAGGCAGCTGCTTTTTCATGACTCTCTTCCCCGACACCAGCTACGTCTGACGGGAAAACTGGCCTCTGTAGGCCGCCAGCAATAAGTAGACAGGAGCGAGGCCAGGTTCTGTTGTGAGGGAATGCCAGTTCCGTCTCCGAAAGGAGACGCAACAAAGGCCAACCACTTAGCAGGAAGGATAAAAAGGACCCGTCAGCTGCGGCAGAAGACTTCTCATTCACACCCAGGCTTGCTGATGAGAAATCCGCTGCATGACAATTTTTTTCCTCGTGGCTGCAGGATTCAAATGTCACCCGCTCTTCCCCTTCCTAAAGGGAAATAAAAACTACTTTTGCTAACACTCCTGACTTCCAAGAGTATGGGGGTCATTCTCTATAGTCTAGTCCGGGGACGCTATGTAGACTTGGAAGAAGCCCACAGAGAGAGTCCTTCGTCCTGGATGCTGAAGCCGTGCGCGCTGTGGCGACAGCACCCTGAATCGGAAGCTTTACCCAGCGCAGCCAGTTCCTGGGTCTCTGAAAGGGGCGGCCTCCTTCCCAGAACATCCCCTGTGACTGACACCTCCTCCTGGTCCAGCTCAGGTGACGCTGAACTACAAGACCTGGGGCCAGGGAGGCCGGCAGGAGAGGAGGGCTGAGCACGTGGGGTGGGTGAGGGAGAGAACCAGAAAGTCTGTTGAGACCCCCAACATCAGAGCTAACGCACGACGGGATCAGCTGTCCTTTTCACTTACGGGTTTGTCCGTCAGCGTAAGGTGGCTGCCAAAACCCTCCGGCGACGAGGGAAACGAACAAAACAGACCTCTGCGTAGTGTCACCCCACACCTACCCCGTGCAAGGCTGTGGGCCTGACGCCGGCCAGGTGTCAAGGGCGCCTGTATTCTGGAAGCAAGGTGAGGCTGAAGTCAGACCTACGTTACTAGTGTTTTATTTCTGGATTGACGTTTCTACTGTCTGTGATTCGGGGAGCTGGAGATTTGGTGAAACAGAAGATTCGATTCTAGAGATTTCTGAACCTGCTTTCAAGGTGGTACTACGTTAAGTATCACACAAGAGCTTCTGGAGAGAACAGTTTTTCTGGCACCAGATTCGAAGTGTACCTCATCTTCGGGCCCCGCCTTAACATGCACTGCCGAAGTGAGATACAAACTTCTCAACTCACGCAAATTATTCCCCTTGGAAAAGGAAGGACAGGCTGGCACCTGCTACGACATGGATGAACCTGGAGGACACTGCGCTGAGTGAAATAAGCCAGACACAAAAGACAAACAGTGTACGATCCCACCTATGCGGGGTCCCCAGAAGAGCCAGATCCACAGAGAGGAGCAGCGTCGGTGCCGGGGGTACGGTGAAGGGGAAGGGGGAGTCACTGTTTAATGGGGACAGGGTTTCAGTTTTGCAAGATGAGTAGGGTTTTGGAGATGGTGGTGGTGATGGCTGCACAACAATATGGATGTACTTAATGCCACTCAACTGTAGACTTAAACGTGGTTAAGATGATATATTTCATGTTAAGTGTATTTTATCACGAGTTTAAAAAACAAAACAAAACAACTGAGATAGAAAATCACAAGCTCACTGACACCATTTATAACAACAAGGCCTGCCCACAAACCCACAGTACGAGCCACTGGGACAAGCCACCTCTAGCTACAGGACCTGGGTGGGGTCAGAAACTGTGGGAGGGACTGGGAAGGACAGAAAGAGGCCGTGGGTCCCCAGCTCCCCGCCAGGAGACACTGGGAGGCTTGGGGGCCCCTCGAGACACAGTGGGGAGTGAAAAGGACTGCACAGGCCCCATCTGCTGGGAAGGGCCAGCACTGAGATACCAGACCCTAAAGACAAAGAGAAGATCCTTGGATTCAAGCAAAAGACTAAGTCGCCACACGGGACAGAAATTCAGGCTGTCAACAGATTTTCGACTGCAGATGCATCATGCCGAAAGAAAGTGGTGGGGGGCTTCCCTGGTGGCACAGTGGTTAAGAATCCGCCTGCCAACGCAGGGGACACGGGTTCATGCCCCGGCCCGGGAAGATCCCACATGCCGTGGAGCAACTAAGCCCGTGCGCCACAACTACTGAGGCTGCGCTCTAGAGCCCACGTGCCACAACTACTGAGCCCGCGTGCCACAACTACTGAGGCTGCGCTCTAGAGCCCGTGAGCCACAACAAGAGAAGCCACCGCTACGAGAAGCCCGCACGGCGCAACAAAGAGTAGCCCCTGCTCGCCGCAACCAGAGAAAGCCCATGCACAGCAACACAGACCCAACGCAGCCAAAAATAAATAAATAAAATAAATAAATTTATTAAAGAAAAAAAAGATAATGGTGGAACTTATTTAAGTTTCTCATTGAAAGATGACAGGAGTCCAAGATTTTCTATCCAGGCCAACTGTCCTTCAAGGCTGTACAAAGGCTTCAGAGGAGCCGTAATCAACATGCAGACACGCGGGGAGCACGTCCCCAGGTGCCCGTCCCGACTGAAGCCTGGGCTGCTTCAGAAACCAGCGACTGCAGAGCTGTCAGCAGGAGAGGTGCCGGTGCGCATTCAATGCACGTGCGCCTGGAGAAGCAGGACTGATGGGTACAAGGGAGACGGCACAGTGTGGGGGTCCGTGTGCTCTGCGTCGGGGAGGCAGCAGAACCCCCAAAGTTAGGGGAGGATGGGGAGATCGCGCGAAAAGCACACTATGCTTGCCGGCTGCCTGCCAGGTATTAACTGGGATAGAGGGGTGTTACGTCAACGCAGATGCTGGGGGAAAGATGAGGAAGAGGCTACTAGCGAATTCCAAATACGGCTCGAAGTGGGGAAACAACAGACAATAGGAGCTCCAGCCCCTGCAAAAAAAAAACCCCCAGAAAACCAAAGGGCTTTTACAAAGCTAATACTGTTAGGGTAACCATTAGAACAAAACACCCACCCTCACACCAAAAGAAGACAGACAGACAGATGGCGAGGAGGGAAGAGTCAGGGAGGGCAAAGACACCGGATGAAGAGGGAGAGAGGATAGAGACTTCTTTGAATATACTGTGTCCTGTTGATTTGACTTCTGAATTATGTACCTATTTATAAAATGAAATTAGATTTTAAAAAGCAATCCCTAGAAAACAAATTCAAATGAAAACAAAAGTCATATGTTGGTGGCCAGAACCACTCAGAGAAGAACTGGCCCACGTGACTCTGAAACAGAGAAATCTCACCGTACAGCCCTAGCGGGTTTTCCCCCAAGGATAAAAAGGACGTAAGACACAAACATTCACAGGACGATTGGGGAAATGTGGGCAGACGGGACACCCCAATCTAGGAAGGAATTAGTGTTGATTTTGGAGACTTATGTGATGGTTACATTTCAAAGGGGGCTTTCTTGTCTTTGGAACATACATAGTGAAATATTTTTTAGATGAAATAGAAAAAAAACAAACAAACAGGTATCAGAGCTCAAACTTAAACATGATACCATCCACACTACATGATACAAATCAAGCAGACCTTTTGTTTGGCCCAAACCTGTAAATGTGTCCTTACTGCCTCTTTCTGTATGGCATCCCAAACCTTAATATGGTTTAAGCTCGGCTTCCTTAAAGATCTAAGCTCTCTCGCCCTTTGCATCTATGGAAGGAATATTCCTTTAATCCAAGTTCCACAGTTAAACTTCTTGACAAATCCCTCCCTGGTTCAGAACTCAGTGAAGCAAAACTGATGTTCACTTTAATGGAGAGAAAGGTGAACTGTGAAAAGCCAGTCCCCTGAACTTCTGGGTCCCTTTCTCTCTCCCTTTCTGGTTTTTCTGAGCCCAGGGTCTAGCATTTGGTCGCAAGCCTCCTGAAGTTAGAATAAGTAATGTACTTAATCATTGTAAGAGTCGCCTCCAACCCTTGAAAATGCATACACATGCATGAGAAATGATCTCTGAACGTTTTTATCAATATTGTCTTCTTTTTCTCTCATGGTTCTATTTTAAACAAAAACCTCCTGCTCCCGGATTCAGAGCCCAGATGTCTGAAGACCAGTTCAGAGCTCCGAATCGCCCATCCATCGTTCCTCGGGGTGGTGGCCCAGCCCCGGGCACAAGCAGAGTGCGAGGGAAAAAAAGAGGGAAGCGTCTGCCCAGGACCCCGGGGAGGGCAGAGCAGGAGGGGAGGGTAAAACGGCCCTGGGTTAGGGCTTCCCTGGTGGCGCAGCGGTTGGGAGTCCGCCTGCCGATGCAGGGGACGCGGGTTCGTGCCCCGGTCCGGGAGGATCCCACGTGCCGCGGAGCGGCTGGGCCCGTGAGCCGTGGCCGCTGAGCCTGCGCGTCCGGAGCCTGTGCTCCGCGACGGGAGAGGCCGCAGAGGTGAGAGGCCCGCGTACTGCAAAAAAAACCCGAAAAAAACGGCCCTGGGTTACAGGTTAACACGTATAATTGTGGGAGCACAGAGCAAGCAGTCAGTCATGGGGAGGATTCAGAGCAAAGGGCATATGTGAGCAAGGCATCGAAACCGGTACTTGGTGGAGTTTAGAAGTTCACTGCACTGATAGAAAATAGCACAAAGAACAAGTAAAGAAAACAGGGAGGGTGGGGAGGTGGGTGAAAGCACGGGGCGCTGATGGGGCAGCGAGGCTGGCCCGGCTTTACCCAGGGATGCCCAGAGGCCAGCCATCTCTGCAGTGGGTCTTTGGATGGTGGCACTGGCTATTTTTGACTTGTTTTCAGGCTTAGAAGTGTTTTAGGATGGCTCCCGGAGTGCCTGCACAGTGCAGGGCTCAGGCGGCGGGCAGCTCAGGCCGGGGTCACGGGGGGGAAGGAGGCAGCGGGGGGCCGGGGAAGCGGGCAGGGCCTGGCCGCGAAGGCCACCTGGTGCAGACTTGACTGTGGGCAGGGAGGCACCCGCGGAAGGATTCCCAGCTAAGGGTTTGGTGGACACGTCAGAAAGCACCTTCCGCGGGGCCTGCAGACACGCAGGAAAGGCGCTGTGAAAACGATTCAGGCCCACCGGGAGAAGGGTCCCCAGCAGCCACGTGGGCGTGAGAAGGAGAGCCAAGTTCAAGGTCGCTGGGGGTGCACGTCTGGGGCACACACCCCGGGGGGAAGGCGGGGAGGGTGCTAGGTGGACAGACCCCAACTGGGATGTCAGACAGCAGGGCAAGACGAGTACTAACACCATCCAGTATCCACTGCGCAGCTGCTCTCAGGAAATCGGGAGGAGAAAAGCAAACATCCAAGAACACGGGCAGCCTCTCTAAGAAAATGGGGCACACTTGAGGTGCGCCCATGGGTGTGTGCAAGGAGGGGGCACCCGACACGTGCCCGTCCAGACACCCGTGAGCTCCCGGGGCCCGCCCTCGGGACGGAGAGGAGCCGAGAGCAGCAGAGCAGAGGCCAAGGCTGCCTCCCCACGTGGATGCAAAGGAAAGCGCGCTCAGCACAGAAACACGCCCCGAACTGACGGGTTTCTTCTTTGTGCTTTTGCTGCCCCCTGCTGAATGCTCATAGATCATCTCACTAAAAAATGAGGAAAACGACGGGCGAGGCAAGGACTGAGAATGCGGGCTTAGCAGATGCAAACTATTCTCTGTAGGACGCAGAGACAACAAGGTCCTACTGTACAGCACAGGGAACTACAGTCAACAGCCTGGGATCAACCATCATGGAAAAGAATGTGAGAAAGAATATGTGTGTATAACTGAGTCACGCTGCTGTACGGTAGAGATTAACACAACATTGTAAATCAACTATACTTTAATAAACTTTTTTTTTTAATGAGGAGTAAGGATGGAAAGTTTATCAATATTTATCCTGTGACCATAAGTGACACGTCCTGACTTCTTCCACCCTCGGAAGCTACCCTCTGCAGCATAAAGCCACTGAGGCCAGAAAGCACAGCTTCATTCCACAAACCACATCATCCTGAAAATCTGGCCAACAGAAACAAGAAGGGGATCGCTATGATTTCATTAGAACTTTTAATGATGGACTCAGATGTTCACATGAAGCGTGCACACACCAATATTACGCTTTGTTATTCTCAAATACACAGAGTAACCCGAACTCACCTTGCAACTGATCAGGGAGCAATTTTTAGGAAACCTGATTTCATCAGACATGAGAATAATTTGTGTTCGTTTCATCAGCTGTATTGATCATACCGACGATATTAAAGTTAGCGTTTCTTAAATGCATTAAAAGTTTTCTCCTAAGGAAATGAATTAGATGGATTCCGGCAACATTAGGTGGTTTATCGGTACGGGTCACAAAGCTTTTTCTGTAGATAACATAAACCTAAACTCTACAAATTCAACCCCATCCCAACAAATATAAATTCTGAATTGGGAGACAAATTAACCTGAGGTTCCTCTTTTCCTCGGTAACAACTGGGCCCTGAGGCTCCTCTGGAAGAAGGACGCTGATTAGAAATACAACTTGGTGAATTAGGCACGGGAATTATGTCAGAGGCTCTAGTCCCCGCTTGGCCTCCGCCGGCAGCGTGACTTCATCCAGCTGTTGGTCCGGCTGCTCCGCAACCTGCTTCCTTATCTGTACAACGTGGAGACGCAGAGAAACTTGAACGACGGACAGGAAGCGATCTGGGTCTGCGGGGCCCAGCGCACTTAGATCCTAACGTTTTCTAAGCCGGCGGCCTGGGGGCCCGCTGATTACAAACCTGAAATTTTTCCTTTGGAATGTTCCTCCGGGCGCCTTTCGCTAGAACCAGAGCCTCCTCCACTCTCCGGCTTGCTAGAAGATCCTGTATTTGTTTTTCCAGAGGTAACGGAACCAAGACGTAAACTCCTTTACTCGTGGCGACGATCACTCTTCCTGGGAAGAAAGGGAACACGGTTGGAAAGGGTAAGAACACAGCGCTGGCAAGAAGACACGCCCCCTCGCCCAAAGAGGAGCACGCGTGGATATCTGACCCATGTCATCCCAGTGCCCCAACCCCGAGTTCCCACAGCAACCAGAATCGAATGCTTCTCTTTCCATCTTCCCAGCGTCAGAAAAGGGCGAACTCTTAGCAGTACATTTCCGAAGTATGGGATATTAAAATGTTTGGCCTTTTTGAAATTCTGAAGTGCTGATACATTTAAAACCAGTTGAGTAGATCCAGAATGAGGCTATAGTGCTCAGTCCTGGAAAATAAGCAGTAAGAATTATGCTACCCCTCATATAAAACTTTTGAAAAATTCTCTTCTCTCCAGGGTAGTCAGTTTACAGGAAACTAAGATTACAACGCAACATTCTGAACCATAAGATAACATTTCAGGGCTTCCCTGGTGGCGCAGTGGTTGAGAGTCCGCCTGCCGATGCGGGGGACGCGGGTTCGTGCCCCGGTCCGGGAGGATCCCACGTGCCGCGGAGCGGCTGGGCCCGTGAGCCGTGGCCGCTGAGCCTGCGCGTCCGGAGCCTGTGCTCCGCGACGGGAGAGGCCGCAACGGTGAGAGGCCCGCGTACCGCAAAAACAAAAGATAACATTTCACACTCGCCCGTCATCCAAAATCACCCGACCTCGGCGTTACCTCCTCCCTTCCCCACTGCCGCGTGACGCCTGGCGCGGTCCACTGGGGGGTCGGAACTGCCACCAAGACAGCTGCTCCTGCCAAGCTTCGAGAGCGGTTTCTGCTCCCTCTGGAGACACGTTTTAAGCTAAACTATCACCTGTTCCCAGGAAGCAGTGGAACGACCTTGTCTGCCTGTCTGAAGGTCGTTCAGGGTCAGCGGAGCCCTTGCTTCTCCCTCCACCCCTCCCTCCTTGGGAATCCTCGTGTCCACCCCAGTCCCACCGCCTGGTCTCTCTCCGCCTGGATCTCCCCTCCCTGGCCTCCCGGCCCGGCTCTCTGTCTGCATCACCCGTCCTCCATGTGAACCCACGTCACTGTCCTCACACTCAGATGACGTTCTGCCCCGGCTCTGCACTGGTGTCCCGCCCTCTGGGAAGCCTCTGCGTGTTCCCGCCGGGGGTGGGTTATGTCGCCAGTCTCTGCGTGCCCGCAACCGATCCCCCGTGCCCACCTCCACCCCTCAGCGTGCACAGCACGTAACCCTGCCATGAATAAGCTCTGCCAGCACGCGTGTCAGGGCCCCAGTCAAGCCCTGACACGCTTCACGTGGGACCTCGAGACTCAGCAGGTCTGCGTCCCCAGCATCTAACACAGCAAGGGCAATGTCTGGGGAGCCCCAGTCCCGACACGGCAAGGGCAGTGCACAGATCTAGACTAGGTCCTGGTTTGAAGAGACTATCATCAAGGGCATTCTTAGGGAGCCGGGGAAATCTGACCACAGGCAGGGGCTGAGAGCACATTTCTGGGGTGTGCAAAGGGCTTTGTGGTCGTGCGGGAAAACGCCTGCTGAAGGATTCCGGATTCAGTGCCATGGCCTCCTCCACTTACTTCCAAACTGCTCAGCAGAATGTGAACCAGTACGAAATCTAGGTGAATGGGGGGCAGGGATTCACTTTGTTTTTCTTTCAAGTTTTCAGCACGTTGGAAGATGTTCATAATAAAATTTAGGAAAAGTAAAATAAATCCCTCCCTCCCTGGCTGTCCTGGTCCGCTGGGGCCTCACCCAGGCCAGCCCTCCTCATACAACAGGCACCACAGTCCCTGTGAATCACTTGGGTGGCCCGGAGCCCAGAGTTCCTTCTTGTGCAGATTTGCGCATGCCTTTCTCTCTACCTGAAGGTTCTTTCACACCACATCCACTTGGCAGATTCCTACTCATCCTTAAAGGTTTGGCTCAAACACTATCTCCTACAGGAAGCCCTCCCTGATACTTCTAGGAAATACTTCCTCCTCTGCTCTCCCAATTGGCCTTATTTTGTTGCTATCGAGCTCTCAAACTGCTGTGGCTATTTGTTTCACTATCTCCCTTTAACCTCGGTGCCCCTGAAGCGCAGAGACTGTATCACCATTGCCTGTGGATCTTCCATGCTCAGCAAGAGGCCAAGTTCCCAATGGACCCTTAATAGCATTTAGTGAAGAAATACAAGCATAAAAGATTGACAGCTAAATGTTGTTAAGATTCCGTGGAAACTAGTACCTTCAAAATCCTGGAGGATGTGACCTTCCTTAAAGGGCAGGGTCTGCTTTTGCTGCTGGTCCAGCATGCTGTGAACAGTGATGAACTCGCTGTCGAGGGCAATGACGTATGGGAAGCAGACGGCCGCTCCAACCACGTTCTCTGACCAGTGCACGGGCGCGCGCTGAGATACCCCGGCCACCGTGGCAAACATGCCTGGGAAAACAGGAAGGGTCAGGAGGGCTTCAAAGAGCTGGGCTTTGCTTGTTTGTTTTCTGTAGATGTGTCTGAACGCAGAATACCTGCCCCTTCATTACATTTCGAGATGGGAAAGATAATATAACAGCGGTGTGTGCAAAGGACCCTCCGTGACTATTCTCGTGAAGAGAACCGCTTTCCCCAGGATTTCTACATCAGTATTTCCTTCCAATTAAACATGACGTTAAAAACGTATACATGTACCCCCATGAAGGTGTATACAGCTCATGGCCTCACATGTGGGGAAAAGTGACTTTCACACAATTTAAGAAGCTTCACAAGCTTGCTTCCATATCCGGTCCTCCAATGGGTTTGCATCTCTAAGTGCCAGCTCTTCCCTATACATTCACTCAACACTGAACGCATTCATTCAGATACTTATCGAGCACCTACTGTGTGCCAGGCACTCTACAAGGCTTCCTATCCAGAACTGTCTCTGTTCAGAGTTCAAGTCTAATTCTGGATACACCTTCTCTCTGACGCAGGGATACAACCAATCTTGCAACTGAAAACAGAGAGCTGTTAAGTGTGTGTCAATGATAACTTCCATACTCGACCACGGTTCACCTATTTTGTACATAAAGCACTAAACGACATTTCCAAATGAGCTGGATAGAGTCCATAGATACTGGGGTTTATGAAAATTCACATTCACCCAGTGAAGTCAATCCGTTTTAAGTCAGTTTTCAAAGTGCTTGACATAAAACACCTTTAAAAACATGGTATGTAAATCAACTATACTTCAATAAAAACAAAAAACAGCATGCTATTGCCTGCAAATGATTAGATATTCCTACAGTAGAAAAACGGTTTCTATTACACAACAGAGAAGCAGGGAGAGGGAGAGAGACAGAGAAATACAGACAGTGCTTTAAAACAATGGAAAGTATCTCAAATATACGATAGGAGCAAAATTCCTAAGCCTATGAAATCTGACCCTCCTAAATTTTACGTGGTTACAAAGAGTGAAACGTGTCGCACTTAATCAAGTACAAACATAGCTCTTTTCCTCCAAAGTAGGCTGTTCTTGAAAATGGGTATCAGGGGCTTCCCTGGTGGCGCAGTGGTTAAGAAGCCGACTGCCAGTGCAGGGAGCACGGGTTCGAGCCCTGGTCCGGGAAGATCCCACATGCCGCGGAGCAGCTAAGCCCGTGCGCCACAACTACTGAGCCTGCGCTCTAGAGCCCGCGAGCCACAACTACTTAGCCCGCGAGCCACAACTACTGAAGCCTGTGCGCCACAACTACTGAATCCCGCGTGCCTAGAGCCCGTGCTCTGCAACAAGAGAAGCCACCCCAATGAGAAGCCCGCCCACCACAATGAAGAGTAGCCCCCGCTCGCCGCAACTAGAGAAAGCCCGCGCGCAGCAACGAAAACCCAATGCAGCCAAAAAAATAAAATAAATAAATTTATAAAAAGAGAAAATGGGTATCAGGTGGGATCACACTTGCGTGTCCACGCTGTGCTCTTGCCTGGCACAATCTGGGGCACCTCCTGCAGGGGTCACTTGTACGTACAACACTTGTTTGGTTCTGCTTCACACTTAAAAATATTGGCTCTTATCACGTAAGTAGCACCAACCAAAACCCTGTCAAGATGAGAGCAGTGAGCCTTAGAGAGAGAGTGAGTGTGTGTGTGTGTGTGTGTGTGTGTGTGTGTGAGAGAGAGAGACAGAGAGAGAGACAGAGAGAGAGAGAGAGAGCGAGCGAGAGAGACAGAGAGAGAGACAGAGAGACAGAGAGAGAGAGAGTGCATCTCCTACTTAGGAAACACATTCCTTCCCCTTCAGTATTTCCCTTCCACCCTTAAAAGTCTCTTAAAATCATTCCGGGGCTTCCCTGGTGGCGCAGTGGTTGAGAGTCCGCCTGCCGATGCAGGGGACGCGGGTTC
>NC_041225.1:22787590-22798174 GCF_002837175.3 Physeter macrocephalus
GGAGCCTGTGCTCCGCAACGGGAGAGGCCACAGCGGTGAGAGGCCCGCGTACCGCAAAAAAAAAAAAAAAAAAAAAAAAAAAATCATTCCGAAAAAGACTAACTCAAGAGAAAAACAAAGGATATGCATCAGTAATTCACAGAAAACGAAATGCAAATAGCTAATAAATTCCTGAAGAGATTCCCATATTCCTTAGTAACCAGGGGAACAGAAATTCCAAAAAAAAGTAAAAAACCAACGTATACCCATCAGGTTGGCCAAAGGTTACAGACTAACAGCGCCAAGCATTGGTTTGGTATATGAGCAACACTTTTGGAGAATAATTCTTTATCAAAACTGAACATACACTGACATGTTAATCTGGTGGTTCTACTTTTAAATCGATGGCCAACTGACAAGCACGATGGTCACTGCGGTGTTTTTAAGAATAGTGTAAAATTGAGAATGATGCACCTAAAGAGTACGTGACTTCGGGTGAACCCACCACGAACAGAAAAGAAAGCTCACTTGTTAGATGAGAACAAACAAGAAGAGCTGTAAGTCAGCATATGCTGAGCATAAGCTTAAAGCGACGGCCCACCTGAGCCGCGCCCAGGAGCTCCCCGGCGGTGAAGGGGTTCAGGGAGATGCACTGGTAACTACCTCCCAGATAAAAAGCAGACACAGGAGGATGACAGGAGGCCGGTGGGGCCCCCGCAGCAAGAAGCACGAGGGTTCCCGGGATGCAGGGAAGTGGGTATGTGGCCCCGGAAGAGAGCAAACCCTGCCTGGGATGCTGAGGGTCAGAAAGTCAAGTTCAAGTTCGGGGCAGAGCAGGAAACGCTGACGAGGAAAGTCAGGCTGAACTTGCTACAGGGTTACGGGGGCCTTAGGAAGGCTGGCCTGGCAGGAGCCTGGAAGGAGGGACAGACCCAAACTCGGGGGAGGCCAGGCGGCCACCAGCCACCAGGAAGGAGGCCTGAGTCAGGCCAGCCAGGGGGTCTGACCGAGGAGGGGTAACTTCCGGGGCGAATCAGGGAACTGGGCACCTGACTCAGAGGGAGCGAAAGTCAAGGCCACTGTGCGCCATCAGAATCAGGACCAACACGATCCGGCGAGTCTGAGACCAAGCCGGGGTCAGGAGGCAGGGCTGGCAGGGCATGGACCTCTGGGAGGGGTGCCTGGAGCTCCAGTGCAGCCTCAGGGGTGAGGGCACCCTTCCTGCAGCAGGAGAGCCAGGGGAGGCCAGGCCATGGGGAGAGGACGTTACTCTGAGGCTGGCGAGGGCTCCTCCTTACTTCTTTCCAGAGCAGACCAGGAGTCAAGGAGTTCGGTGGAAATGCGGAAAGCTCAGCGCCAGCAGGTAAGAGGGGCCGATAGGGCAGTGGGTTCTGAGCCAGGGGTGGAGAGGGCACAGAGCGAAGGCACGGACTTTGGCACCTCTGGTACTGTACAGTCACAGAGAGGACGTAACTAAGGTCTGAATTACCCCACGACTGCATCGCCAAAGTATTCAAAGAGCATGAAACACGTGCAGGGAGAGAAACTCGAGGTGCAAAGCTTGAGCTCTGCAGGAGGAAGTGAGGTTCGCACTCTCTAGAATTTTCCGAGCATTTAGAACCAGCCAGCGAAAGAGCCTGAAGGGAGAGAAAAGCACCCCATCTGCACCCAGACATTTGGCAAATGTAACCTGGTGACGGGACAAGCATACAGCAACCCCAAGGAGCCTGTGAATTTCAGGTCGAATAACCGTGTTCTGGATAGCACAGCTCTCATGGGAGCACGGACACCAAAACGCCGTCCAGCCTCGCCCGGGAATTAAATCAGGGTTGCCGCACTTACCCGCTAAGGCCGGGCATCACCCGACCAGGGACTGTGCAGCACAGAGGCCCAGACGTGAATGTTCTTGCAATGAAAAGGGCAGAGACCAGAGATCAAGAACAGAGGCTTCTGCACGAAAAGAAAAGCAGAGGATTTCACTGGAATAAAAGAGCAGATCAGTAACTGGCAACCAGGGGTCCAGGTCAGGTAGAGTTAAGGTGCCACAGGGCCACTCAGGAACAGGGGCACCATTGTTGACACCCACCCACTGAGTCTATGCTTGGAAGCAGGTGACACGCGCTATTGTTTCTATATTGTCAAAGGCACACAAGTGCTGTCAGCCTGCAAATGTACCACGTTTGTAAATGGTACACCTTTAAAAACCATTGTTTTCCACTGGGTTATTTTTCCATTTAGACGGTTTCCACCCTCTAAATATCAGTGGACCCCCTTATCTGAGCTGGGAGGGGGAAGGGGGGCCACGACGGGTACGGAATAGCTGAATTATCTGCATTTTTCAAGAAGCATTATCCAAGGATAGAGTTTAAAGTCACAATAATCAATTGTATTATGAAATTTTCAACAAAGCACTGCTTAAAATAGTACAATTTAAACTAAAGCAGGGAGTTCCCTGGTGGCCTCGTGGTTAGGATTCTGGGCTTTCACTGCCGGGGCCCAGGTTCAATCCCTGGTTGAGGAACTGAGATCCTACAGGCTGCGCGGCCCCACCAAAAAAAAAAAAAAAAAAAAAAAAAAACAAAAACCTAAGGCAAAAAGTTAAGAGCAATTTCTCATGACAGGGGAGTGGGGACATGTGATCTTCAGGGGGGAAGGCAGTGGGCAAAATGAAAACATACAGCGTTCATATGTCTGATGGTGCATATGCATTCATTATAGTAATTTGCTTGAACTTAATTTCTGAAGCCTTTTAATGATGGTGGCGATTACTGTGTTGTACACAGAGCCTGCATAAAGTGATGTATTACAGAGCTTACAGGGGATCTCCAATTTGCTTATAATCACACCTATTACAAGCAGAACAACAATTAAGAAGGTTGGTTCATTTACCATGATGCCCAGGTAGTTGAGACAGATTAAGTTTGAGGAAAAATGAGGCCTGAACATGATTGACTACCGTTTCCCTTCACTCTGAACACGAAAACCAACACAAGGATACTGGAGTCAAATGTTTTCACAACAAAGCCTTTACAGCTAAAGCAGGCTCTGGCTCATCAACAAGCAATCGGACTGATGGAACAAAACAGGAAACCCATTAGGCGAGGCCCAACGGACTAAGGAAACTGACTGTAACTGAGAGGCAGCCACCGCCACCAGCGAGGAAAGACAGACTCCCGAATCAGGTGTGGGGAGAACAGACAACCATACAGACAAACATGAAATCGAATTCACTTTTCACTATAAGAAATGAAACCATAAAAGTACCAGCAGAAAATTTGGGTGAATCTGTCTACAACCTGGGAGAGGGGGAAACATCCCTAATAATTATGACTCAAAAAAGAAGCAATAAAGTACAAAGGTGAATACATTTGATTATATAGAAACGTGTAAGAAACACTTTTTCAGGGTAAAAGCTGGAGATATTTGAAACATGTCTCAGACAAGTAGGTATCTCAAATATATAACAAATGCTAAAGTAAATAGCTAGCAAGAAGGGATAATTCCCATCAAAAGAAAGGCAAATGGCTCTTAAATTCTTGAAAAATGTTCCATCTTGCTCATAAAAGGAGAAATGTGATTAACACCACTGAGATACCATTCCTCATGGGCCAGACGGGCAAAAACACGAAAGTCTGACAATACATCAACACCGCTGGCAAAGCTGAGGGGAAACAGGCGCCAGGGGAAGAAAAAATGGTACCTACCACCTTTGTCGGGGTCGGGGGTGGGTGGCAGCGTCCCCCTCCAGATTCACATGCGTTTACATGTGGACTCAGCAACCCCATCTTTAGAAAGATTTCCCACAGATACACTGGAAAAATCCAAACAGATAAGCCCCTACTAATACCATGGACTGGAAAAAACCCAAATGCCCACCACCGGGGCCTGACTGATGCACGGTGGTCCCTCCACATGGGAGAGACAGCCTGCAACTCTGAAGGAGGGAGATACACATATCTACATATTCATTTATAATTTTTATTTGAAAATGAAAGGACAAACACTAATAAAGGTTACCTCTGGGGGAAGGAGAGAGTAAGTGAATGTACCTTGCTGTGTGGATGTGACGTGGAAACTTGTACATATTTACAGAAGAAAACAATAAGAGAAAGCAATTTCTAGAAATGGAAAGTGAAACGAAACACATCCGTCTAACTGTATATCCCGTTGTTGGCATAGCCACACGGAATGGCAACTATTCCCAGTGACTTTAAACGCAGAAATGTGACTGCGCATTCCTAGTGGGTTACACGTACCCTGAGGACGTACCCCGTACCCTGAGGACAAAAAGAACTACAATCAAACGTTTTCTGGTGATTGGCGGGCGCAGTGGTGTCGGTCCTGTCCTTCTGCTGTGTGTCCCGTGGGGCAGATCAAAGGAACAACCACGTCACGGTGGGAATTTACTAGCATTTGGGCGTGGGCGGGAGGAGACACAGGCACGCAGACAGACGGGGTCAGGGCCCGGTAGCCCCAAACTTGTTCCATCGATATGCTCTCATGATGGGTTTTATCTTTAAATAATGCATACTTCCCAGCTCTGTCCACCCAAGAGGCCTAGAAACAACGGACCCCAAGCACCTCCAGCAGCCAGACTGTGGTCTCTAAACATCAGGCGTCCTTGGAGAAATGGCGGAAACCAGATCTAGGGCAGGAAACGTACAGAGGGACCCCGGACACCTTGTCACAGCAGAAGGCAAGGAAGATACCAAAGTTCCAGGGGCGTGGGGAAGGGGATTGCAGTCAACCTGAATAAACCACCCCCAAGGGCAGATGGACTGAACACCACATACGTTTACATCCATGATTCGTGGTGACACTTCACTTAGGGAAGACAGAAGGGTCATCTTTCCGAAAACCTCCTTCTCCTGCCTTTCTTATACGATGATCCTGGGGGCAAACCAAGTTAATGAGAAGCTTCTCTTGCAGAAGGTTCCAGTCGACAGGAAGGAGGAATGGACAGCAACAGAATGCTGCCCTTCGGTAGCCCCTTGTGACTTAAAGGGTCCAGGCACGACTCATCCATAGCCACGGACATCACAAAGTTATAAGAGGACAGGAAGACAGGTTAAAGACTATGGGTGTTAAGGGAGACTCCCTCGCCTCAGCACCTGCTTGTCCCAGACACACACACTATGAACCATCCACGACCATGACCACAGATGACCTTGCCAGCTCTGATTCTTAGGAAGCAGTGCAGAGGATGAGGAAGGCCACACCAAACAGCTAAAGCCCTTTTAAGGAGCTAGCTGCTAGACGCTATTTGGTGGGACGAAACTGCAGTCAGTAAGAGAAAATCAGGGACATGCCCTTGGAGCCTCCGCCTTTGAAATCATCTGTTAAGTGAGCTCCCTCAGCTCCTTTCAGAATGGAGAATAAAGACAATCCGCTAGGAAACCCACCCCCAGGAGAAAATCTTATAGAGAAGTCTTACAGACTCTTCTTTGTGTACTTATCCCCTTAGTGGAATTCTCTCCCCAGAGCCGTCTTCAAGCTCTACTTTGGCACAAAGGAAATGTGATTCTAAGAGTGGTCTATTTTTGTTCCATTAAACCCACACTCACAAACCAATCCAATGAAAAAACTGCGCCAGCACTGGGCGTGCAGTTCTGTTTGCACGAGTGTCTAGTTTTCAGAACGACAATCTCCCTCTCCGATCTCAGCACGAATTCAAGGACGGAACGCAGGGAGACCGGGCAGAGGTCGGCGAGGTTAGCCGAGGCGCCTGGCATCCTGCTCACCCAATCCGCCGGGGCCTGCCAGGAGGAACTCCTGTCTCCCTATCCTCTTGACGATGGGCCGCTTCTCCTCGCTGCAGAAGGGGAACAGGTCCTGGGCGACGCCCGTGCTATAGTTGAGGATGATGTACTGGGTGGTCAGGGCCAGGCACAGGAAGTGGCCGTCCACCGCCACTGCCAGGGGCTGCTCCGGAGTGGACAGCTCCCTGACAATCTGCACGCGGTCCTCGTACACCAGGAACACCTGGATGGTTCTGCGCTTGACGGAGATGATGCAGACCTCCACGCAGAAGGGGTCTCCGCTCACCGGGTTCTCATTCAGGGCGAAGGCCGTGGCCCCCTTGATGCGGGCGCCCGAGGGCACGGGCTCCAGGCTCAGCATGTGGACCAGGGTGATGGAGCCGTCACAGAGCGCCAGCAGCCGGTAGAGGGCCGACGCCGCCCGCAGCTCATTGACCGGCTTCTTGAAACCCAGGTGTCTGTGCAGCTGCTTGGTGGCCGTGAACGTGGCCGAGCCGCCGGGCACGGTCTTCTCCTCCAGCAGGAAGTGGTACACGAAGCAGTCGCTGGTGCCCAGGTACAGGTTCCGGCCGCAGCACTCCACACACTCCAGTGACACCCGCTCCCCGTCGCCCATCAGCTGCTCTCGCTCGACGGCGGGGACCAGGGTGAAGGCTTTGGTGCTCATCATGTCTGCGGCTGATCTGCGGGAGAGCAAAAGGAAGGTAAGTTAGAGGAACAAGGACTAAGCAGAACCATTTCCGGCCACGATAAGCACACGTTGATTCCCAGCTCTGATCTCAGCCAAAGGAAATCATTCGACACTGCTGGCAGAAAGGGAAGGAAAGAAACGATCTCCCACTTGGCCTCCTCCCACCAGGCAAACAGAGACCCTGGCAGGAGAGCACACGCGTGCTTCTAATGAAGTGCCACCCGGCTCCTTCTCAAAAGAGCTGAGACTTACAGGGGGTCTCCTTACACTGTTCCTGGGAAGCACACCTGTGGGCAGAAGACAAGCACACCTATTCGCCGCAGACAGCGCGACAAAAACACTTCAGAAAAAGGCAAAAGCGATCCTCACTGATGTCCCCCGAGCCTCACCGGCCACTTGGCTCGCTGTCTAAGTGAACGGTGGAGAGCAACCTATATTGTGTGCTTAATTCCGGCCCCTCAGATCTCCGAGGAGACACAGACGCAGGGATCACACCCCAAATTCCCTTGCATTTTTCCCACTGAGGTACGCACGTTGCCCCAGCACCACATTTGGCTCCCAGAGGAAGCCTGTTCGTGTGGAGCAGTAAAGACGTGCCTCGGGACTTCCCTGGTGGTCCAGTGGTTAAGACTCCACGCTTCCACTGCAGGGGACGTGGGTTCGATCCCTGGTTGGGGAACTAAGACCCCACATGCTGCATGGCATGGCCAAAAAGAAAAAAAGAAAAGAGGTGCCGCAAATCTCGAACTTGCAGGTGGTGAGTTGAGGTACTTAGTGGATTTGTGAGGTTCCTGACAGGTCAGTTAATGGATTACTTCCACCAGAAGACGGACTGCCCCACACTCTAACCCTGGGCTTTCTACTTCTTCCCCCAGAAAGGACTCTGGTTTCACATTCCACAAAGTTAGAGGCAGCAGAAATGAGCAAGACGGCTTTTCCCTGATGTCTCCGCTGGCCAGAAAGCAGACTCACGCCCAGAAGTCCCTGATAGCCTCAAGCAGGAGAGGGGGATTATGCAGCTGTAAAGAGAAGTGCAGGGCCTGATGAAGTCAGAGGGAGGCTGGCTGGACTTCTTCTCACTTCCCGTATCCAAAAGCATTGCCTCATAAGAGACCAAACCCCTAATTCTTTGATGCATTCCAGCAAAGGCTGGAAGTGAAAGACCTGTACAAGGAAAACTACAAGATGTTGATGAAAGAAACTGAAGAGGACACAAATGGAAGGATACCTATTGAATATGTTCATGGACTGGAAGAATTAACATTGTTTTTTTTTGTTGTTTGTTTGTTTGTTTGCGGTACACGGGCCTCTCACTCTTGTGGCCTCTCCCGCCGCGGAGCACAGGCTCAGGACGCACAGGCTCAGTGGCCGTGGCTCACGGGCCCAGCCGCTCCGCGGCACGTGGGATCCTCCCGGACCGGGGCACGAACCCGTGTCCCCTGCATCGGCAGGCGGACTCTCAACCACTGCGCCACCAGGGAAGCCCAAGAATTAACATTGTTAAAAGGTACTTACTACCCCAAACCATCTATAGATCCAACACAATCCCGATCAAAATTCCAGTGGCATTTTTTACAGAAATAGAAAAAATAATCCTAAAATTTGTATGGAATCACAAAAGACCCAAATAGACAAAGCAATCATGAAAAAGAAGAACACAACTGGAGGCATCAAACTTCCTGGTTTCAAGCTATACTACAAAGCTATAGTAATTAAAACAGTATGGTACTGGCATAAAAATAGACACACAGATCAATGAAACAGAATAGAGAGCCCAGAAATAATCCTCCACTTATATAATCACCTAATATTTGACAAGGGACCCAAGAATACTCAATGGGGAAAGGACAGTTTCTTCAACAAATGGTGCTGGAAAAACTGGATAACCATGTGCAGAAAAATGAAATTGGACCCCATCTCACATCACTCACAAAAATTAAATCAAAATGGATTAAAGATTTAAACATAAGACCTGATTCTGTAAAACTGAAACAAAACATAGGGAAGAAGCTCCTTGACTTTGGACTGGCAATAATTTTTTGAATATGACACCAAAAGCACAAGCAGCACAAGCAAAAATCAACAAGTGGGGCTACATCAAACTAAAAAGCTTCTGCACAGCAAAAGAAATAACAACAAAATGAAGTGGTAAACTACAGAATGGGAAAAAATACTTGCCAAACCATCTATAGATCCAACACAATCCCGATCAAAATTCCAGTGGCATTTTTTACAGAAATAGAAAAAATAATCCTAAAATTTGTATGGAATCACAAAAGACCCAAATAGACAAAGCAATCATGAAAAAGAAGAACACAACTGGAGGCATCAAACTTCCTGGTTTCAAGCTATACTACAAAGCTATAGTAATTAAAACAGTATGGTACTGGCATAAAAATAGACACACAGATCAATGAAACAGAATAGAGAGCCCAGAAATAATCCTCCACTTATATAATCACCTAATATTTGACAAGGGACCCAAGAATACTCAATGGGGAAAGGACAGTTTCTTCAACAAATGGTGCTGGAAAAACTGGATAACCATGTGCAGAAAAATGAAATTGGACCCCATCTCACATCACTCACAAAAATTAAATCAAAATGGATTAAAGATTTAAACATAAGACCTGATTCTGTAAAACTGAAACAAAACATAGGGAAGAAGCTCCTTGACTTTGGACTGGCAATAATTTTTTGAATATGACACCAAAAGCACAAGCAGCACAAGCAAAAATCAACAAGTGGGGCTACATCAAACTAAAAAGCTTCTGCACAGCAAAAGAAATAATCAACAAAATGAAAAGGCAACCTACAGAATGGGAGAAAATATTTGCAAACCATATATCAGATACGGGATTAAGACCCAAAATATATAAAGAACTCATACAAATCAATAATAATAACAATAATAACAACCAAACAATCCAATAAAAAATGTGCAGAGGAACTAAATAGACGTTTTTTTCAAAGAAGACATCCAAATGGCCAACAGGTACACTAAAAGTTGCTCAACAACACTAATCATCAGGGAAATGCAAATCAAAACCCCCATGAGACATCACCTCACATGTGTTAGAAGGGCTACGATCAAGAAGACAACAAGTATTGATGAGAATGTGGAGATAAGAGAACACTTGTATACTGTCGGTGGAAAACTGGTGTAGCCCCTGTGGAAAACAGTGTGGAGGAGCCTCAAAAAATTAACAATAGAAATGCCACATGACCCAGCAATTCCATTTCTCGGTATATATCCAAAGGAAATGAAAAAAGAAGTTCGAAGAGATCTCTGCACTCCCATGTTTATTGCAGCATTATTCACAATACCCAAGATATGGAAACAAACTAAATGTCTGTCAATGGATGAATGGATAAAGAAGATGTGAGATATATGGACACACATACACGCACACATACATATATATAGTCTATACAAGGGAGTATTATTCAGCCATGAGAAAAAGGAAATACTGCCATTTACAACAGCATGTGTGGACCTTGAAGGTGTTATGCTAAGTGAGATAAGGCAGAGAAAGACGAACACTGACTGATCTCACTTACATGTGGAGTCTAAAAAAGCTGAACGCCTGAAAACAGAGAGTAGAATGGTGGTTCCCAGGTGCTGGGGGCATGTTGGGGAGATTTTGTTTAAGGGTGCAAGTGTGTATCTAGTGCTGGATAAGTCCTGAAGAGACAATTCACAGCACGAAGGTCAACAATAGTGTATTATAAACTCCAAAGTTGTGAAAACAATGAAAGCTGACACTAAACATTCTGATACTTAAAAATGATTTATTCCTTTAAGCAGCAGGAAAATTTCCTCCATGATCTAGTCA
The DNA here is from genome assembly GCF_002837175.3 of Physeter macrocephalus. Lineage (NCBI taxonomy): Eukaryota > Metazoa > Chordata > Mammalia > Artiodactyla > Physeteridae > Physeter > Physeter macrocephalus. The sequence continues at coordinate 22,797,856 of NC_041225.1, forward strand.
CATGATAAATTTACTTGGGTAAAATAATGAATCACAGAAAGATAAACTTTAGGCTGTACCTCCCTATATTAAGTCCAACTTACTGGGGTCTGAATTCAGAGAGGTTTTAACATGGTAGTAAGGTTAAAAATTTCTCTAAAGTGTACAATTCATACTTTATCGTGTGATCGCAAACGGATCTGATTTTTTTTTTTTTTTTGCGTTATGCGGGCCCCTCACTGTTGTGGCATCTCCCGTTGCGGAGCACAGGCTCCGGACGCGCAGGCTCAGCGGCCATGGCTCACGGGCCCAGCCGCTCCGCGGCATGTGGGATCTTCCC